>NC_072422.2:34410000-34432500 GCF_028858775.2 Pan troglodytes
TTTATGATACTAATATATATTATACAAATACTGATGAGTTTATACTAGTACATATATTAGTTTCTACTAGAGTTTATGTTGATATATATTTATAATACTAATATGTATTACACTTATACTAATGAGTTTATATTAGCGTATATGTTTATACTAATGAGTTTATACCTATATATTTATCATACTAATATATATTATACAAATAGTAATGGGTTTGTTCTAGTATATATGAATTTATACTAATGAGTTTACACTAATGTATATTTATTATACTTATACAAATACTAATGAGTTTATACTAGTATATATATTAGTTTCTGCTAGTTTATGTTGATATTATATTAATATATATTACACTTATACTGAGTTTATATTAGCATATATGTTTATACTAATAAGTTTATACCTATATGTTTATTATACTAATATATATTATACAAATAGTAATGGGTTTTTCTACTATATATGAGCTTATACTAATGAGTTTACACTAATTTATTATACTAATATATATTATACAAATACTAATGAGTTTATAGTGGTATATACATGAGTTTATAGTGGTATATACATGAGTTTATAGTGGTATATACATGAGTTTATACTGGTATATACATGAGTTTATACTGGTATATACATGAGTTTATACTGGTATATACATGAGTTTATACTGGTATATACATGAGTTTATACTGGTATATACATGAGTTTATACTGGTATATACATGAGTTTATACTGGTATATACTTGAGTTTATACTGGTATATACATGAGTTTATACTGGTATATACATGAGTTTATACTGGTATATACATGAGTTTATACTGGTATATACTTGAGTTTATACTGGTATATACATGAGTTTATACTGGTATATACATGAGTTTATACTGGTATATACATGTTTATACTAGAGTTTACATTAATATATGTTATACGGCCGGAGGAGCCAAGATGGCCGAACAGGAACAGCTCCGGTCTACAGCTCCCAGCGTGAGCAACGCAGAAGACGGGTGATTTCTGCTTTTCCATCTGAGGTACCGGGTTCATCTCACTAGGGAGTGCCAGACAGTGGGCGCAGGTCAGTGGGTGCGCGCACCGTGCGCGAGCCGAAGCAGGGCGAGGCATTGCCTCACTCGGGAAGCGCAAGGGGTCAGGGAGTTCCCTTTCCGAGTCAAAGAAAGGGGTGACGGACGCACCTGGAAAATCGGGTCACTCCCACCCGAATATTGCGCTTTTCCGACGGGCTTAAAAAACGGCGCACTGGGAGACTATACCCCGCACCTGGCTCGGAGGCTCCTATGCCCACGGAGTCTCGCTGATTGCTAGCACAGCAGTCTCAGATCAAACTGTAAGGCGGCAGCGAGGCTGGGGGAGGGGCGCCCACCATTGCCCAGGCTTGCTTAGGTAAACAAAGCAGCCAGGAAGCTCCAACTGGGCGGAGCCCACCACAGCTCAAGGAGGCCTGCCTGCCTCTGTAGGCTCCACCTCTGGGGGCAGGGCACAGACACACAAAAAGACAGCAGTAACCTCTGCAGACTTAAATGTCCCTGTCTGACAGCTTTGAAGAGAGCAGTGGTTCTCCCAGCACGCAGCTGGAGATCTGAGAACGGGCAGACTGCCTCCTCAAGTGGGTCCCTGACCCCTGACCCCTGACACCTGAGCAGCCTAACTGGGAGGCACCCCCCAGCAGGGGCACACTGACACCTCACAGGGCAGGGTACTCCAACAGACCTGCAGCTGAGGGTCCCGTCTGTTAGAAGGAAAACTAACAAACAGAAAGGACATCCACACCGAAAACCCATCTGTACATCACCATCATCAAAGACCAAAAGTAGATAAAACCAAAAGATTGGGAAAAAACAGAACAGAAAAACTGGAAACTCTAAAAAGCAGAGCACCTCTCCTCCTCCAAAGGAACGCAGCTCCTCACCAGCAACGGAACAAAGCTGGATGGAGAATGACTTTGACGAGCTGAGAGAAGAAGGCTTCAGACGATCAAATTACTCTGAGCTACGGGAGGACATTCAAACCAAAGGCAAAGAAGTTGAAAACTTTGAAAAAAAATTAGAAGAATGTATAACTAGAATAACCAATACAGAGAAGTGCTTAAAGGAGCTGATGGAGCTGAAAACCAAGGCTCGAGAACTATGTGAAGAATGCAGAAGCCTCAGGAGCCGATGCGATCAACTGGAAGAAAGGGTATCAGCGATGGAAGATGAAATGAATGAAATGAAGCGAGAAGGGAAGTTTAGAGAAAAAAGAATAAAAAGAAATGAGCAAAGCCTCCAAGAAATATGGGACTATGTGAAAAGACCAAATCTACGTCTGATTGGTGTACCTGAAAGTGACGGGAGGAATGGAACCAAGTTGGAAAACACTCTTCAGGATATTATCCAGGAGAACTTCCCCAACCTAGCAAGGCAGGCCAACGTTCAGATTCAGGAAATACAGAGAACACCACAAAGATACTCCTCGAGAAGAGCAACTCCAAGACACATAATTGTCAGATTCACCAAAGTTGAAATGAAGTAAAAAATGTTAAGGGCAGCCAGAGAGAAAGGTCGGGTTACCCACAAAGGGAAGCCCATCAGACTAACAGCGGATCTCTCGGCAGAAACCCTACAAGCCAGAAGAGAGTGGGGGCCAATATTCAACATTCTTAAAAGAATTTTCAACCCACAATTTCATATCCAGCCAAACTAAGCTTCATAAATGAAGGAGAAATAAAATACTTTACAGACAAGCAAATGCTGAGAGATTTTGTCACCACCAGGCCTGCCCTAAAAGTGCTCCTGAAGGAAGTGCTAAACATGGAAAGGAACAACTGGTACCAGCCACTGCAAAATCATGCCAAAATGTAAATACCATCAAGGCTAGGAAGAAACTGCATCAACTAATGAGCAAAATCACCAGCTAACATCATAATGACAGGATCAAATTCACACATAACAATATTAACCTTAAATGTAAATGGACTAAATGCTCCAATTAAAAGACACAGACTGGCAAATTGGATAAAGAGTCAAGACCCATCAGTGTGCTGTATTCAGGAAACCCATCTCACGTGCAGAGACACACATAGGCTCAAAATAAAAGGATGGAGGAAGATCTACCAAGCAAATGGAAAACAAAAAAAGGTAGGGGTTGCAATTCTAGTCTCTGATAAAACAGACTTTAAACCAACAAAGATCAAAAGAAACAAAGAAGGCCATTACATAATGGTAAAGGGATCAATTCAACAAGAAGAGCTAACTATCCTAAATATATATGCACCCAATACAGGAGCACCCAGATTCATAAAGCAAGTCCTGGGTGACCTACAAAGAGACTTAGACTCCCACACATTAATAGTGGGAAACTTTAACACCCCACTGTCAACATTAGACAGATGAACGAGACAAAGTCAACAAGGATACCCAGGAATTGAACTCAGCTCTGCACCAAGCGGACCTAATAGATATCTACAGAACTCTCCACCCCAAATCAACAGAATATACATTTTTTTTCAGCACCACAGCACCTATTCCAAAATTGACCACATACTTGGAAGTAAAGTTCTCCTCAGCAAATGTAAAAGAACAGAAATTATAACAAATTGTCTCTCAGACCACAGTGCAATCAAACTAGAACTCAGGATTAAGAATCTCACTCAAAACCGCTCAACTACATGGAAACTGAACAACCTGCTCCTGAGTGACTACTGGGTACATGATGAAATGAAGGCAGAAATACAGATGTTCTTTGAAACCAACGAGAACAAAGACACAACATACCAGAATCTCTGGGACGCATTCAAAGCAGTGTGTAGAGGGAAATTTATAGCACTAAATGCCCACAAGAGAAAGGAGGAAAGATCCAAAATTGACACCCTAACATCACAATTAAAAGAACTAGAAAAGCAAGAGCAAACACATTCAAAAGCTAGCAGAAGGCAAGAAATAACTAAAATCAGAGCAGAACTGAAGGAAATAGAGACACAAAAAACCCTTCAAAAAATTAATGAATCCAGGAGCTGGTTTTTTGAAAGGATCAACAAAATTGATAGACCGCTAGCAAGACTACTAAAGAAAAAAATAGAGAAGAATCAAATAGACACAATAAAAAATGATAAAGTGGATATCACCACCGATCCACAGAAATACAAACTACCATCAGAGAATACTACAAACACCTCTACACAAGTAAACTAGAAAATCTAGAAGAAATTGATACATTCGTTGACACATACACTCTCCCAAGACTAAACCAGGAAGAAGTTGAATCTCTGAATAGAACAATAAGAGGAGCTGAAATTGTGGCAATAATCAATAGTTTACCAACCCAAAAGAGTCCAGGACCAGATGGATTCACAGCCGAATTCTACCAGAGGTACAAGGAGGAACTGGTACCATTCCTTCTGAAACTATTCCAATCAATAGAAAAAGAGGGAATCCTCCCTAACTCATTTTATGAGGCCAGCATCATTCTGATACCAAAGCCGGGCAGAGACACAACCAAAAAAGAGAATTTTAGACCAATATCCTTGATGAACATTGACGCAGAAATCCTCAATAAAATACTGGCAAACCGAATCCAGCAGCACATCAAAAAGCTTATCCACTATGATCAAGTGGGCTTCATCCCTGGGATGCAAGGCTGGTTCAATATACACAAATCAATAAATGTAATCCAGCATATAAACAGAGCCAAAGACAAAAACCACATGATTATCTCAATAGATGCAGAAAAAGCCTTTGACAAAGTTCAACAACTCTTCATGCTAAAAACTCTAAATAAATTAGGTATTGATGGGACGTATTTCAAAATAATAAGAGCTATCTGTGACAAACCCACAGCCAATATCATACTGAATGGGCAAAAACTGGAAGCATTCCCTTTGAAAACTGGCACAAGACAGGGATGCCCTCTCTCACCACTCCTATTCAACATACTGTTGGAAGTTCTGGCCAGGGCAATTAGGCAGGAGAAGGAACTAAAGGGTATTCAATTAGGAAAAGAGGAAGTCAAATTGTCCCTGTCTGCAGATGACATGATTGTATATCTACAAAACCCCATTGTCTCAGCCCAAAATCTCCTTAAGCTGATAAGCAACTTCAGCAAAGTCTCAGGATACAAAATCCATGTACAAAAATCACAAGCATTCTTATACACCAATAACAGACAGAGAGCCAAATCACGAGTGAACTCCCATTCACAATTGCTTCAAAGAGAATAAAATACCTAGGAATCCAACTTACAAGGGATGTGAAGGACCTCTTCAAGGAGAACTACAAACCACTGCTCAAGGAAATAAAAGAGGATACAAACAAATGGAAGAACATTCCATGCTCATGGGTAGGAAGAATCAATATTGTGAAAATGGCCATACTGCCCAAGGTAATTTACAGATTCAATGCCATCCCCATCAAGCTACCAATGCCTTTCTTCACAGAATTGGAAAAAACTACTTTAAAGTTCATATGGAACCGAAAAAGAGCCTGCATTGCCAAGTCAATCCTAAGCCAAAAGAACAAAGCTGGAGGCATCATGCTACCTGACTTCAAACTATACTACAAGGCTACAGTAACCAAAACAGCATGGTACTGGTACCAAAACAGAGATATAGATCAATGGAACAGAACAGAGCCCTCAGAAATAACGCCCCATATCTACAACTATCTGATCTTTGACAAACCTGAGAAAAACAAGCAATGGGGAAAGGATTCCCTATTTAATAAATGGTGCTGGGAAAATTGGCTAGCCATATGTAGAAAGCTGAAACTGGATCCCTTCCTTACACCTTATACAAAAATCAATTCAAGATGGATTAAAGACTTAAACGTTAGACCTAAAACCATAAAAATCCTAGAAGAAAACCTAGGCATTACCATTCAGGACATAGGCATGGGCAAGGACTTCATGTCTAAAACACCAAAAGCAATGGCAACAAAAGCCAAAATTGACAAATGGGATCTAATTAAACTAAAGAGCTTCTGCACAGCAAAAGAAACTACCATCAGAGTAAACAGGCAACCTACAAAATGGGAGAAAATTTTCACAACCTACTCATCTGACAAAGGGCTAATATCCAGAATCTACAATGAACTCAAACAAATTTACAAGAAAAAAACAAACAACCCCATCAAAAAGTGGGTGAAGGACATGAACAGACACTTCTCAAAAGAAGACATTTATGCAGCCAAAAGACACACAAAAAAATGCTCATCATCACTGGCCATCAGAGAAATGCAAATCAAAACCACAATGAGATACCATCTCACACCAGTTAGAATGGCAATCATTAAAAAGTCAGGAAACAACAGGTGCTGGAGAGGATGTGGAGAAATAGGAACACTTTTATGCTGTTGGTGGGAGTGTAAACTAGTTCAACCATTGTGGAAGTCAGTGTGGCAATTCCTCAGGGATCTAGAACTAGAAATACCATTTGACCCAGCCATCCCATTACTGGGTATATACCCAAAGGACTATAAATCATGCTACTATAAAGACACATGCACACGTATGTTTATTGCGGCATTATTCACAATAGCAAAGACTTGGAACCAAGGCAGATGTCCAACAATGATAGACTGGATTAAGAAAATGTGGCACATATACACCATGGAATACTATGAAGCCATAAAAAATGATGAGTTCACGTCCTTTGTAGGGACATGGATGAAATTGGAAATCATCATTCTCAGTAAACTATCGCAAGAACAAAAAACCAAACACCGCATATTCTCACTCATAGGTGGGAATTGAACCATGAGAACACATGGACACAGGAAGGGGAACATCACACTCTGGGGACGGTGGTGGGGTTGGGGGAGGGGGGAGGGATAGCATTGGGAGATATACCTAATGCTAAATGACGAGTTAGTGGGTGCAGCACACCAGCACGGCACATGTATACATATGTAACTAACCTGCACAATGTGCACATGTACCCTAAAACTTAAATAATAAATAAGCAAAAAAAAAAATTAAAAAAAAAGCAATAATTGGGAAAGGTGAATATCTTACTTAAGAATCATTGTATTCTGGGATCTTACCTATTGGAATTCTAATGTTTCCATTTTTATTTGCTATATAATAATGATGACATTTTATTTCACAATTGCTGACATATTGATCTTTCTTTTAAAGCTCTGACTATGCCCTGTTCTTGCTAAAGGACCTACTTTCAATGTCCCTCATTGCCTACAGAATAAAGTACAAAATTCTTGTCTGATATTAAAAAATATATATATGTATTATACATATATTACTTATACTAATGAGTTTATACTAGTATGTGTTTATACTAATGAATTTATACTAATACATATATTTATACTATTTAAGTAATAATGAGTTTATACTAGTATATATGTGACTTAATAGTAATGAGTTTATATTATACCAATACTGATGAGTTTATTCTACTATATATGAGTTTATACTGAGTTCAAATATATATTTATTATGCTAATATATAATACACTGAGTTTATAGTAATATATATTTATTATACTAATATATTTTATACTTACACTAGTGAGTTTATACTAGTATATATATGAATTTATACTGAGATCATATTAATGTTATATATAGATATTTGTTTGTATTTCTTGTGTATATGTATATGGCATATTTTATGTGTATTACATATATATATATATACATAATATATACCTTTATAAAAGGATTAACTCAAACATAAACATGGGAGAAGAGCCCAACCTCCCTTACAAAAGAATTCCTATTATTCCACCAGACACTTCCCCACTACTCCAAGCAGGAGAAGTCAAATAGAATATAATCCCCGGTAAGAGAGAGTTGCTCGGATAGTTTGGCCTGGCTTCCAAGGAGGAAATGATAGAACGAGAAACATAGCAACTTCTCTGTGGAGACACCAGGCAGAGGCCACCTCTGCTGAGTCATCAACGCTGGAGACACCTGGCAGAGGCCACCTGTGCCAAGTCATCGATGTGGAGACACCTGGCAGAGGCCACCTCCACTGAGTCATCAATGCTGGAGACACCTGGCAGAGGCCACCTGTGCCAAGTCATCGACGTGGAGACACCTGGCAGAGGCCACCTCCGCTGAATCATCAACCCTGGAGACACCTGAGAGAGGCCACCTCCACCGAGTCATCAACGCTGGAGACACCTGAGAGAGGCCACCTCCACCGAGTCATCAACGCTGGAGACACCTGAGAGAGGCCACCTCCGCTGAGTCATCAACGCTGGAGACACCTGAGAGAGGCCACCTCCGCTGAGTCATCAATGCTGGAGACGCCTGGCAGAGGCCACCTGCGCTGAGTCATCAATGCTGGAGACACCTGGCAGAGGCCACCTGCGCTGAGTCATCAATGCTGGAGACACCTGGCAGAGGCCACCTCCGCTGGGTCATCAACGCTGGAGACACCTGGCAGAGGCCACTTCCACCAAGTCATCAATGCTGGAGACACCTGGTGGAGGCCACCTCCACGTCGCATGGGCAGGTATAAGATGTCATCGGGACGTCTTCAGCGATGCCAGCATTGATGACTCCAGTTCCCTCTGTGGTCTGCTTCCCACCCTCCTCAGCCCCCAGCCTGAACCTGGAAAAACGTGATGGACATTTCTCAGCACACCTGTACCATGACTCTTCAAAATCGTCAAGCTCTTAAAAACAAGGGAATTGGCCAGGCGCGGTAGCTCACGCCTGTAATCCCAGCACTTTGGGAGGCCAAGTCAGGCAGATCACGACGTCAAGAGATCGAGACCATCCTGGGTAAAACGGTGAAACCCTGTCCCTACTAAAAATACAAAAAATTAGCAGGGCGTGGTGGCGGGTGCCTGTAGTCCCACCTACTCAGGAGGCTGAGGCAGGAGAATGGCGTGAACCCGGGAGGTGGAGGTTGCAGTGAGCCAAGAGCACGACACTGCACTCCAGCCTGGGTGATAGAGCAAGACGGCGTCTCAAAAAAAAAAAAAAAAAAAAAAAAAAAAAACAAGGGGCGTTTGAGGAGCTCTGCAGAGACTGCAGAAAGCCAAGACCAGGCAGTGACTAAGTGCAATATGGCACCCTGGATGGGAACTTGAATCTAAATAAAAGAAAGGACCGGAAAATCTGGTGAACTGCAAACACACTCTGCAGACTTGCTAATCGTGTTGCATCGCCATTGACGTCTCATTTTGATAAATGCACCCAGGTTATGTAAGATAGCAGAGGAAGCTGACTGAGAGGGGTGCGAAGGACTTTCTGTACTGTTTTTGTAATCCTCCTGTAAGTCTGCAGTTATTCCAAAATTTAAAAGTGTAGAAGGTGCAGCTATGAAAATGAATGAGATCATGTCCTTTGCAGGGACATGGATGAAGCTGGACACCATCGTGCTCAGCAAACTAACACAGGAACAGAAAACCAAACACCGCATGTTCTCACTCAAAAATGGGAGTTGAACATTAAGAACACATGGACACAGGGAGGGGAACATTACACACCGGGGCCTGTCGGGGGCTGGGGGGCAAGGGGAGGTATTTGTCCTAATGCATGCAGGGCTTAAAACCTAGATGACAGGTTGACAGGTGCAGCAAACCACCATGGCACATGTGTACCTATGTAACAAACCTGCACGTTCTGCACATGTATCCCAGAACTTAAAGTAAAATAAAATAAAAAATTTAAAAGACAGTTTAGAAGGTTGACTTATCAATTTTAAAAACGCAAAGCCAAAGTGGATGACGGGCTTGACATTATCTGCCATTTTCCCATGAATATTCCAGTTAATAATGAGAATTTTGACAGCAAAAGAGAAAAAAAAGTCAAGCTTGATTTTATTTCATAAAAGCTATTAGGAATGGCCAACTCATAACTAACATGGTTAGATATTCAGAAGATTCATTATGAGAAACCTGAATTTCTCTACTAATGAATTATGCAAATATAGGAACCCTATAGGAATATAGGAACTGCCTCAGCCGCCCGAGTAGCTGGGATTACAGGCATGCAACAACACGCCTGGCTAATTTTTTGTATTCTTAGTAGAGATGGGGTTTCAACCATGTTGGCCAGGCTGGTCTCAAACTCCTGACCTCACGTGATCCACTTGCCTTGGCCTCCCAAAGTGCTGGGATTACAGGTGTGAGCCATTGCACCTGTCCTCCAATTTTTAAAAATGCTTTTCATCTGCATATTTTTCAAATCACATGGCTACTTTAAAACATGCTTATGTTCATATACATAAGACACTTACAAACTAAAAGGTCAATTGATCTCTAATCTTCCATCTGGCTCTCTACCTGTTCTCTATACATTGGCATGTAAGGAAATTGGGGTATTTTTCCTAATGAAATCACAGAGAGACTATTCATTGGAAAGGAAAATAGAAAGTGTAGGAAACATGTTAGTTCTTGGCTGTTCCCTAAGAAAAAGAAAAAACTGGGAAGTCATAAACTTCATCATTGTACCTTGACATCTTGTATCTCGAATATTATTCAGCCAAAAAAAGGGAATGAAGTCCTCATCGTATTAGTTACAATAGCTACGATATGGAATAACCCAAGTATCTATGAATATGGAGGAATAGATCATGGTCCACCCATAGAGAAGACTATTACTCAGCCATGAAAAGGAATAGGAAGTCTTTGTGTTATTCACAATAGCTAAGGTATGGGATAACCCAAGTGCCCATCAACAGATGAATGGAGGAATACATCATGGTCCACCCATACAGGAGAATATTACTTAGCCATAAAAAGGGAGTGAAGTCCTCACTGTATTAGTTACAATAGCTAAGATATGGGTGTCTATCAATAGATGAATGGAAGAACAGAAGATGGTCCACCCATGCAGGAGAATATTACTCAGCCATGAAAAGGAACGTGAAGTCTTGGCATTATTCACAATAGCTAAGTTATGGGATAACCCAAGTGCCCATCAACAGATGAATGGAGGAACAGAACATGGTCCACCCATACAGGAGAATGTTACTCAGCCATGAAAAGGAATAAGAAGTCTTTGTGTTATTCACAATAGCTAAGATGTAGGATAACCCTAGTGCCCATCAACAGATGAATGGAAGAACAGAACATGGTCCACCCATACAGGGGAATATTACTCAGCCATGAAAAGGGAATGAAGTCCTCACTGCAATAGTTACAATAGGTAAAATATGGGATAACCCAAGTGTCTATCAATAGATGAATGGAGGAACAGAATGTGGTCCACCCATACAGGGAATATTACTCAGCCATGAAAAGGAATAGGAAGTCTGTGTGTTATTCATAATAGCTAAGGTATGGGATAACCCAGGTGCCCATCAACAGATGAACGGAGGAACAGAATGTGGTCCACCCATACAGGGGACTATTACTCGGTCATGAAAAGGAATAGAAGTCTTTGTGTTATTCACAACAGCTAAGATGTAGGATAACCTAAGTGTCTATCAATAGATGATTGGAGGAATGGAACATGGTCCACACATACAGGGGAATATTACTCAGCCATGAAAAGGAATATGAAGTATGTGTGTTATTCACAATAGCTAAGGTATGGGATAATGCAGATGCCCATCAACAGATGAACAGATGAAGAAAATGTGGTATATACTCACAGCAGAACACTATTCAGGCTTTAAAATGAAGACAACCCTGTCATTTTTGACCACATGGAAATGAACCTGGAGGACATTATGTTGACTGAAATAAGCCAGTCACAGAAAAACAAATACCACATGATCTCACTTCTACATAGAATCAAAAAAATTGAAATTATAGAATCAGAGCATAGAACCATAAAT
Organism: Pan troglodytes; assembly: GCF_028858775.2. Classification (NCBI taxonomy): domain Eukaryota; kingdom Metazoa; phylum Chordata; class Mammalia; order Primates; family Hominidae; genus Pan; species Pan troglodytes. The sequence continues at coordinate 34,421,750 of NC_072422.2, forward strand.
CATAGAATCACAGAATGGTGGTTACCAGGGGCTGGAGAAGGTTGGAAGATGTTGGTCAAAAGATACAACATGGCCGGGCGTGGTGACTCACACCTGTAATCCCAGCACTTTGGGAGGTCAAGGCAGGCAGATCACAAGGTCAAGAGATCCAGACCATCCTGGCTAACACGGTGAAACCCCGTCTCTACTAAAAATACAAAAAATTAGCCAGGCGTAGTGGCACCCGCCTGTAGTCCCAGTTACTTGGGAGGCTGAGGCAGGAGAATCACTTGAACCCGGGAGGCGGAGCTTGCAGTGAGCCAAGATCGCACCACTGCATTCTAGCCCGGGTGACAGAGCGAGACTCCATCTCAAAAAAAAAAAAAAGATACAAAGTTTAGTTAGAATGTATACATTAAAAAGCTCTATTGTACATCATGGTGACTAGAGTTTATAACGATGCATTATGGTTTTTTTGTTTTTGGTTTTTTTTTGAGACAGAGTCTCGCTCTGTCGCCCAGTCTGGAGTGCAGTGGTGCGATCTCAGCTCAATGCAACCTCCACCTCCTGGGTTCAAGCAATTCTCCTGCCTCAGCCTCCCGAGTAGCTGGGATTACAGGCACATGCCATCCATGCCTGGCTAATTTTTGTATTTTTTGTAAAGACAGGGTTTCAGCATAGCGGCCAGGCTGGTCTTGAACTCTTGGACTCAATCGACCCACCCACCTCAGCCTCCCAAAGTGCCGGGATTACAGGCGTGAGCCACCGTGCCCAGCCACCATGTATTATATTCCTGAAAATCACTAATAGAGTATGTTTCAAGGGTTCTCTCACAAAAATAGAAGTATGTGAGGTTATGCAAATGTTATTTTGCTCAATTTAGCCATTTCACGATGTATACATATTTCAAAACATCATGCTGCATATGGTACATCTGTACAATTGTCTGTCAATTAAAAAGTTAAATCATAAATAGGCTGAGCGCAGTAGCTGACACCTGTAATCCCAGCACTGTGTGAGGCCAACACAGGTGGATCACCTGAGGTCAGGAGTTGGAGACCAGCCTGGCCAACATGGCGAAACCCTGCCTCTACTAAAAATACAAAAATTAGCCCTTGTAGTGGTGTGTGCCTGTAGTCCCAGCTACTGGGGAGACTGAGGCAGGAGAATCACTTGAACCCGGGAGGCGGAGGTTGCAGTGAGCTGAGATTGCATCACTGCACTCCAACCTGGGAGACAGATTGAGACTGTGTGTCAAAAAATAAATATATAAAAATACATCAGAAATAAATCTTTGGAAATATTCCAGATCATTCTGCAAATATAAAAATAGTAATACCTCCATTTAAAAATTTTTAAAGATTTTAAAAAGTCCTGATATAGGAAACAACGGGAATGAACCTTGAAGATATCATGGCCAGTGAAAGACACCAGACACAGAAGGCCACAGAGGGTCTGATTCCATTTCTCTGAAACGTCCAGAAAAGACAAATCCATAGAGCTAGAAAATGGATTCGTGCTTCCTCGGCGCTGAGGGCAGGAGAATGGGAGCAAATGATTAATGGATAAAAGAGTTTCCCTTTGGGGGGATGAAAATATTTTGAAACTAGAAAGCAACAGTGGTTGTACAACATTGTATTTGCTTGTTTGTTTGTTTTGAGATGGAGTCTCCCTCTGTCGCCCAGGCTGGAGTGCAGTGGTATGATCTCAGCTCACTGCACCCTCTACCTCCCAGGTTTAAGTGATCCTCCTGCCTTAGCCTCCTGAGTAGCTGGGACTACAGGGGTCCACCACCATGCCCAGCTAAATTTTGTGGTTTTTTGTTTGTTTGTTTTCAGAGATGGAGTCTCGCTCTATCACCCAGGCTGGAGTGCAGTGGCGCGATCTCAGCTCACTGCAACCTCCGCCTTCTAGGTTCAAGCGATTCTCCTGTTTCAGCCTCCAGAGTAGCTGGAATTACAGGCGCCCACCACCATGCCCAGCTAATTTTTGTATTGTTGGTAGAGACAGGGTTACCCACATTGGCTAGGCCTGTCTCGAACTCCTGACCTCAGGTCATCCGCCACCCCCACCCCTAACCCCAGGTGCTAGGATTACAGGCGTGAGCCACCGCACCTGGCTAATTTTTGTATTTTTAGTAGAGACGGGGTTTCTCCATGTTGGTCAGGCTGGTCTCGAACTCCTGACCTCAGGTGATCCACCCGCCTTGGCCTCCCAAAGTGCTGGGATTACAGGCGTGAGCCACTGCACCCAGCCTGTGCTTTTGTTCACTGGTACTCACAGTGAATTTTGTGATGTGTATTTCACAATTAATTTTTACAAAACCACAACAGACAAACTTATGCAGGCCTGACACGCCGGCTTTTCCACTGTGGTTGTAGTTCAGCTTTCAAGAACATCGCTCGAGGGAGAGGTGATTGCTGGTGAGAAATATTATAAAATAAGCCAGATATGGTGGTGTGCACCCGTAGCTCCATTTACTCAAGAGGCTGAGGTAGGAGGATCGCTTGAACCTGGGAGGTGGAGACTGCGGTGAGCTATGATTGTGCCACCGCACTTCAGCCTGAGCCACAGAGTGAGACACCATCTCTAAAAGAAAAAGGAAAAGGGCCGGGCACAATGGCTCATGCCTGTCATCCCAGCACTTTGGGAGTCCAAGGCAGGAGGATCACGTGGTCAGGAGATCGAGACCATCCTGGCTAACACGGTGAAACCCCGTCTCTACTAAAAATACAAAAAATTAGCCGGGCGTGGTGGCGGGTGCCTGTAGTCCCAGCTACTCGGGAGGCTGAGGCAGGAGAATCGTTTGAACCCAGGAGGCGGAGCTTGCAGTGAGCCGAGATTGTGCCACTGCACTCCAGCCTGGGCCACAGAGCGAGACTCCATCTCAAAAAAAAAAAAGAAGAAAAAAGTCAGCATGTATTCTTGCAGAATTCTTTTGCTTGCTTCACTTAGTGAAGGATGGCACAGGGGAGTCAAAAATCTCTTAGGAAAAAAGAGCAAAATGCTGACTTTCTTTTTCTCTTTCAACATTTTTAGAGATGGGGTCAGACTATGTTGCTCAGACTGATCTCGAACACCTGGCCTCAAGCGAGCCTATGGCCTCAGCCTCCCAAAGTGCTGGGACTACAGACACAACCACACATAGCTAATTAAAAAAAGGCTGGGCGCGGTGACTCACACCTGTAATCACAGCGCTTTGGGAGGCCGAGGCGGGTGGATCATGAGGTCAGGAGATTGCCACCATCCTGGCTAACATGGTGAAACCCCGTCTCTACTTAAAAAACAAAAAATTAGCTGGGTGTGGTGGCGGGCGCCTGTAGTCCCAGCTACGTGGGAGGCTGAGACAGGAGAATGGCATGAACCCAGGAGGCAGAGCTTGCACTGAGCCGAGATCGCATCACTGCCCTCCAGCCTGGGAGACAGAGCAAGACTCGTCTCAAACAAAACAAAACAAAACAAAACAAAAACAACAACAAAAAAAAACTGGGGCCAGGCACGGTGGCTCCCGCCTGTAATCCCAGTACTTTGGGAGGCCAAGGCTGGTTAATCACCTAAGGTCAGGAGTTTGAGACCAGCCTGGCCAACATGGTGAAACTCCATCTCTACTAATAATATAAAAACTAGCCAGCCACAGTGGCAGGCACCTGCAATCCCAGCTACTCAGGAGGCTGAGGCAGAAGAATCGCTTGAACCCAGGAGGCAGAGGTTGCGGTCAACCAAGATTTTGTACGAACACTTCTATTTTTTTTTTGGAGTTAATTTTTTTTTTAATTATACTTCTAAGTTCTGGGGTACATGTGCAGAACGTGCAGGTTTGTTACATAGGTATCCACGTGCCATGGTGGTTTGCTGCACCCATCAACCCATCATCTACATTATGTATTTGTCCTAATGCTCTCCCTTCCGTATCCCCCCACCCCCCGACAGGCCCCCAGTGTGTGATGTTCCCCTCCCTGTGTCCCTGTGTTCTCACTGTTCAACTCCCACTTATAAGAACATGCCGTGTTTGGTTATTTTTTTAATTTTTTTGAGACAGAGTCTCGTTCTGTTGCCCAAGCTGAAGTGCAGTGGTGTGATCTCAGCTCACTGCAACCTCCGCCTCCCGGGTTCAAGCAATTCTCCTGCCTCAGCCTCCCAAGTAGCTGGGATTACAGGCACATGCCACCACACCCGGCTAATTTTTGTATTTTTTGTAGAGACAGGGTTTCAACATAGTGGCCAGGCTGGTCTTGAACTCTTGAACTCAATCAACCCACCCACCTCAGCCTCCCAAAGTGCTGGGATGACAGGCATGAGCCACCGTGCCCAGCCACCGTGCATTATATTCCTGAAAACCACTAACAGAGTATATTTCAAGGGTTCTCTCACAAAAATGATAAGTATGTGAGGTTATGCAAATGTTATTTTGCTCAATTTAGCCATTTCACGATGTATACATATTTCGAAACATCATGCTATACATGGTACATCTGTACAATTATTTGTCAATTAAGTTAAATCATAAATAGGCTGGGTGCAGTAGCTGACACCCGTAATCCCAGCAGTTTGGGAGGCCGACGCAGTGTTTTAGTTTGCTGAGAATGATGGTCTCCAGCTTCATCCATGTCCCTGCAAAGGACATGAACTCATCCTTTTTTATGGCTGCATAGTATTCCATGGTGTGTATGTGCCACATTTTCTTTATCCAGTCTATCATTGATGGACATTTCGGTTGGTGCCAAGTCTTTGCTATTGTGAATAGTGCCACAATAAACATACGTGTGCATGTGTCTTTATAGTAGCATGATTTATAGTCCTTTGGGTATATACCCAGTAACCGTGACAAACGTTGCCATTTTAAGTTCCTGCTCCCTTGCTAACCTCATGCATTTCAAGAAAATCTCTTCTAACAACAAGCAGCCAGAAAAAGCAAACTGTAAAACACAAATAAAACAGCTAGGGCACAAAGGGAGGGAGAAGAATTTCTTGCTTAACCACCAAACTTCAAACTCATACAATGGGCCCTAATAAGCACATTCCTTTCCTTTTAGGTGCACTAAAATAGAAAAGCCGAAGGGAAACTTGGGGGTGGGTGTCCCTGCAGCTGCAGGAAAAAAAAAAATTAAAAAAGTAAAAAAACAAACACAGGCCAGGGGCAGTGACTCACGCCTGTAATCCCAGCACTTTGGGAGGCCAAGGCGGGTGGATCCCCTGAGGTCAGGAGTTCGAGACCAGCCTGATCAACATGCAGAAACCCCGTCTCTGCTAAAAATACAAAATTAGCCGGGCGTAGTGGCGGGTGCCTGTAATTCCAGCTACTTGGGAGGCTGAGGCAGGAGCATCGCTTGAACCCGGGAGGCGGAGGTTGCAGTGAGCTGAGATCACGCCTCTGCACTCCAGCCTGGGCAACAAGAGCAAAACTCCGTCTCAAAAAATAAATAAATAAATAAATAAATAAATAAATAAATAAATAAATACAAAAATTAGCCAGGCGTGGTGGTGCGTGCCTGTAATTCCAGCTACTCAGGAGGCTGAGGCCGGAGAATCACTTGAACCCAGGAGGTGGAGGTTGCAGTGAGCCGAGATTGCACCACTGCACTCCAGCCTGGGCAACAAGAGTGAACTCCGTCTCCAAAAAAAAAAACAAACCAACACAAAACTCTCCCTCCCAAATAAGCAAAACAAAAAAAACCACAAAAACATTCCAAGCCTGTAATAAGCTCACCCACCCTAAACCCTTAAGAACTCTTAGGTCTGTTTAAAAAAAACTGCTCCTAACCAAAATTGGCCCAAATCGTCTCTCAGGTTTATTTACCAAAATAAACCTGTCTTTAACTGTTAAGCCGCTTTTCCTATTTCTTTCCTCTTTCTTTAACTCTTACAGCCAGGGGCTGTGGGAGGGGAATGGGGAGGGACTGTTTTTTTTTGTTGGTTTGTTTGTTTGTTTGGACAGGGAGTCTCACTCTGTCGCCCAGACTGGAGTGCAGTGGCGTGATCTCGGCTCACTGCAAGCTCCTCTTCCCGGGTTCAGACCATTCTCCTGCCTCAGCCTCCCGAGTAGCTGAGATTACAGATGTCCGCCACCACGCCGGGCTGATTTTTGTATTTTTAGTAGAGATGGGGGTTTCACTATGTTGGCCAGGCTGGTCTTGAACTCTTGACCTCAGGTGATCCACCCGCCTCGGCCTCCCAAAGTGCTGGGATTACAGGCGTGAGCCACCGCGCCCGGCCCTGAGAGTGTTTAATGAGGACATAGTTTCAGTTGGGGAAGATAAACCAGCTTTGGAAGTGGAGGGTGGTGAAAATTGCACAATAATGAGAATGTCCTTGATGCTACTGAACTGTACATTTAAAAAAGGTTAAAAACAGGAGCTCAAGAGCAGCCTGGCCAACATGGTGAAAACTCATCTCTACTAAAAATGCAAAAATTAGCCGGGCATGGCAGCACACGCCTGTAGTCCCAGCTACTCAGGAGGCTGAGGCAGGAGAATCACTTGAACCCAAGAGGCAGAGGTTGTAGTGAGCCAAGATCGCGCCACTGCACTCCAGCCTCGGTGACAGAGCCAGACTCCTTCTCAAAAATAAATAAATAAATAAATAAATAAATGGCCGGGCACAGTGGCTGATGCCTGTCATCCCAGTACTTTGGCAGGCCAAGACAGGCAGATCACGAGGTCAGGAGATCAAGACCATCCTGGCCAACATGGTGAAACCCCATCTCTACTAAAAATGGAAAATTTAGCCCTCTGTGGCAGTGCGTGCCTCTGGTCCCAGCTACTCAGGAGGCTGAGGCAGGAGAGTCACTTGAACTCAGGAGGCAGAGGTTGTAGTGAGCTGAGATTACGCCACTGCACTCCAGCCTGGGTGATAGAGTGAGACTCCTTCTCAAAATAAATAAATAAATAAATAAAAATGGATAAACAGGTAATTTTTTTTCTTTTTTGAGCTGGAGTCTCACTCTGTCACCCAGGCTAGAGTACAGTGGCTCGATCTCGGCTCACTGCAAGCTCTGCCTCCCGGGTTCATGCCATTCTCCTGCCTCAGCCTCCTGAGTAGCTGGGACTACAGGCGCCTGCCACCACGCCCGGCTAATTTTTTGTATTTTTAGTAGAGACGGGGTTTCACCGTGTTAGCCAGGATGGTCTCGATCTCCTGACCTCGTGATCCACCCGCCTCAGCCTCCCAAAGTACTGGGATTACAGGCGTGAGCCACCACGCCCAGCCAAAACAGGTAAATTTTAGGTTACATATACCTTACCCCCGTAAGAAACTCATTCAAGAATTTCAAAAAATTCAGAACTAAGCACTCTGTACCACCTCCTTTGTTAACTCCATGTCACTATCTCCTGACCCGCATTCCTGCAACCATCTCCTATCCTACTGGCTTACACAGTTGTTCCCCACAATTTACTTTCCCCCCTCCCCTCCCCCTGAGACAGAGTCTAACTGTCACTCGGGCTGGAGTGCAGTGGCACCATCTCGGCTCACTGCAACCTCCGCCTCTTGGGTTCAAGCGATTCTCCTGCCTCAGCCTTCCAAATAGCTGGGATTACAGGTGCGTACCACCTCACCTGTCTAATTTTTGTATTTTTTAGTAGAGACGGGGTTTCACCATGTTGGCCAGGCTGGTCTCGAACTCCCGACCTCAAGTGATCTGCCTGCCTCGGCCTCCCAGAGTGCTGAGATTATAGGCATGCACCACCACACCCGGCTAATTTTTGTATTTTTAGTAGAGACGGGGTTTCACCATGTTGGCCAGGCTGGTCTCGAACTCCAGACCTCAGGTGATCTGCCTGCCTCAGCCTCCCACAGTGCTGGGATTACAGGTGCGCACCACCACACCTGGCTAATTTTTGTATTTTTAGTAAAGATGGCGTTTCACCTTGTTGGCCAGGATGGTCTCGAATTCCCGACCTCAAGTGATCCACCCGCCTCGGCCTCCCAGAGTGCTGGGATCACGGGCGTAAACCACTGCGCCTGGCTTATAATTTACTCTTGACACCGCTGTAAAGGGATCTTTTAAAAACCTCAGTGAAACGCATGTGAGTGCCCTACTCAGAAATCTACAATCTGTCCATGGAGAGATGAGTGAAGTGACAAAATATAATTCATTCACGTACGACTTCGAGTAACTCTACGTACCTCCCAAAGTCCTCATCTTCAAATATCATCACATCGGATGTTACGGCTCCACAAACGAATTTGGGGAGCAGTACAATTCAGTCCATTCAACGGTGTCTCCTCAAAAAGATATGAGTATGGCTTAACCCCTAGAATCTGAGAATGGGACCACGTTTGGTATAAGACTCTTTGCAGAAGTAATCTACTTAAGGAGTTAGGGATGAGAACATCATGGATCAGGGTGAGCCCCAAGTCCACTATTTGTGTCTTTTTTTGAGACGGAGTTTCTAGACGGAGTTTCACTCTTGTCCCCCAGTTGGAATGCAGTGGCGCGATCTCGGCTCACTGCAACCTGGCCTCCTGGGTTCAAGCAATTCTCCTGCCTCAGCCTCCCAAGTAGCTGGGACTACAGGCACCTGCCACCATGCCCAGCTAATGTTTGTGTTTTTACTAAAGACAGAGATTCAGCATGTTGGCCAGGCTGGTCTCGAACGCCTGACCTCAAGTGATCCACCTGCCTCAGCCTCCCAAGGTGCCATCGCACCTGGCTTTTTTTTTTTTTTTTTTTTTGAGATGGAGTCTCGCTCTGTCACCCAGGCTGGAGTGCAATGGCATGATCTCGGCTCACTGCAACCTCTGCCTCCTGGGTTCAGGTGATTCTCCTGCCTCAGCCTCCTGAGTAGCTGGAATTACAGGTGCCCATCACCACGCCTGACTAATTTTTGTACTATTAGTAGAGAGAGATTCACCATTTGGCCAGGCTGGTCTTGAACTCCCGACCTCGTGATCTGCCTGCCTCGGCCTCCCAAACTGCTGGGATTACAGGCATAAGCCACCCAGCCTTTTTTTTTTTTTTTTTTTTTTTTTTTTTTTTTTAAAGAGATAGAGTTTCCCTCTTGTCGCCTACCTGGAGTGCAGTTGTGTGATCTCGGCTCACTGCAACCTGGCCTCCAAAGTTCAAGCAATTCTCTTGCCTCAGCCTCCCGAGTAGCTGGGACTACAGGCACCCACCACCATGCCTGGCTAATTTTTGTTTTGTTAGTAGAGACAAGGTTTTCTCCATGTTTGCCTGACTGGTCTCAAACTCCTGCCCTCGGGTGATCTGCCCACCTCGGACTCTTAAAGTGCTGGGATTACAGGCATGAGCCTGTAAAGAGCTGGGATTACAGGCAGCTGATTGCTTTCCTAGTTAAAATCTAAGTGATAAGGTACAAAGTCTGTTCAGTGCTTGTCTGAGTATATATTAATACATCTAGAATTCCATGCATTGCCTAAGTCTTTATCATCAAAGAAAATAGCTGTCCAAGAGCAGAAACCACTGATGAATTTGTAAGATGCTTTAGGAATATTTTGCCCAGCTGGCATTCACAGGAGGAGGCAATAGCTTCTTCCAGAGAACACCCGACCAAAACAATCACATTCTTTCTGATTTGTTTAGCTCTGATGTTGCTCAATACTAGAGCAGATTTTCAGGCAAGACTGAAGTGGAGATAATAAGTCCTCCTTTGTGGGCTGGTGGTCCCTGCTGTCCCAGGAGAAGAGTTAAATCCACTCTTGGGAAGTGCCAAGAAAGCTTCGTGGTTTTTTAAAATTTTTATTTAATTTAATTTTATTATTATTATACTTTAAGTTTTAGGGTACATGTGCATAACGTGCAGGTTAGTTACATATGTATACATGTGCCATGTTGGTGTGCTGCACCTATTAACTCGTCATCTAGCATTAGGTATATCTCCCAATGCTATCCCTCCCCCCTTCTCCCCACCCCACAACAGTCCCCGGTGTGTGATGTTCCCCTTCCTGTGTCCATGTGTTCTCATGGTTCAATTCCCACCTATGAGTGAGAACATGCGGTGTTTGGTTTTTTTGTCCTTGCGATAGTTTGCTGAGAATGATGGTTTCCAGCTTCATCCATGTCCCTACAAAGGACGTGAACTCATCATTTTTTATGGCTGCATAGTATTCCATGGTGTCTATGTGCCACATTTTCTTAATCCAGTCTATCATTGTTGGACATTCGTGTTCTATGCTGCTATGAATAGTTCAACCATTAAATAAAAGAGGCAGGGAAAATACACTCCCTCGAGTTTTTTGTAAAACCCAAAATCCCTGGAGAAATAACACACCCCAAGAATAATTCTAAAAATTGGCACGTGCCGTGGTGTTACTGTAGAGGAAATCTCAAATGCTCAAAAACAAAATGGACAATGAAAGGTAATTATGTGCAAATAGAGCCCAGACAAAGAATGCAATACTGTCCCAGAAAAAACCGTCACCCACGACTCACACCGGGCGTTCAAGATGTCCACAGACGTGTGGGAAAATGAAACCCAGCCGTCTGCCTTCTCTTCTTTCTCTGAAATCTCTCATCCGTCAGCAACTCTGTTGGGCCATCCCTCCCAAGGCAGGCACCTTTTATCTGAGTGAACTCTCTGGGGCTTTTGCTAGACAAGGGATCAAGAGCACTTTGTCCTCATTCAGAAATGAGGAATGTGGCTTTCAGGATTCCTTGGAAAGTAGCAAAAGTGTCAATAGGACTTACCTCAAATTAGGCATGATACATAATGCTGTATAGCATGATTCAAGTTTGCATCAATGACAGGGACATATAGATACATCTACAGTACCAGCCCGAAATGAAACAGTCACTGAATACCCCACATAGCTCC
>NC_072422.2:34437500-34587500 GCF_028858775.2 Pan troglodytes
TAGCTGGGAAGACAGGCGCGCACGAGCACGCCTGGCTAATTTTTGCATTTTTAGTAGAGGTGGGGTTTCACCACGTTGGCCAGACTGGTCTCGATCTCTTGACTTCGTGATCCGCCCGCCTCGGCCTCCCAAAGTGCTGGGATTACAGGCATGAGCCACGAGCCTGCTCTAAAGAGAACAGTTTTCTATATTAATTATTTCTTTATTTTTTGAGACAAGACTGATCAAAGAGACCCTTTGTACCAATAACATACCAAATTCCCACCTAATTCTGGTATGGCATCAAAGGACAGATAGCAGGCCCTGAAGGAATCAGCATATTTTTCTGCAAAATATATCGTCTTTCACTTCTCTTGGCACATCTCCGCAAAGCCGTCTCTTGTGGGGGAAATTTGCATTCTGTAAAGAATCCCTATACAAAAATCAGCCGGGCGCGGTGGCAGGTGCCTGTAATCCCAGCTACCTGGGAGGCTGAGGCAGGACAATCGCTTGAACCCCGGTGGCAGAGGTTGCAGTGAGCCGAGATCAAGCCACTACACTCCAGCCTGGGCGACAGAGTCACACTCCATCTCAAAAAAAAAAGGAAAGAAGGGAAAGATTCCCTGTATTAGTCTGTTCTGATTCTGCCAATAAAGACACGGCTGAGACTGGGTCATTTATAAAGGAAAGAGGTTTAATGGACTCACGATTTCACATCGCTGCAGGAGGCCTCACAGTCATGGTGGAAGATGAACACAGAGCAAAGGGACGTCTCTCGTGGTGGCAGGCAAGACGCGGTTTGGTTAGGGAAACTCCCCTTTATAAAACCACAAGATCTCGGGAGACTTAGTCACTCATTAGAACAGCATGGGAAAAACCTGCACCACGATTCAATTACCTCCCACCCCGTCCCTCCCAAGACACGTAGGAATTATGGGAGCTATAATTCAGGGTAAGATTTGTGTGGGGACACAGCCAAACCATATCAATCCTCTTCCCTCATCACGTCTTCCCTGGAGAGTCCGACAGCTTTTAACCTCTGATGTGACACATTTACCCCAGCCTGGCCAACATGGTGAAACCCCATCTCTACTAAAAATACAAAAATTAGCCCGGCTGGGTGGCAGGCGCCTGTAATTCCAGCTACTTGGGAGGCTGAGGCAGGAGAATTGCTTGAACCTGGGAGGCGGAGGTTGCAGAGAGTGGAGATTGCGCCACTGCACTCCAGCCTGGTGATAGAGCGAGACTCCGTCTCAAAACAAGAACAAAACAAAACAGAGAGACATTTACCATCCATTCTTTCTAAGCCTGCTACCTGCTGGCTTCATCTACATCACAAAAACCTTGTCTTCCACAAACCCCCTCATGTAAACTCAGGCATTTCTTTCTGCTGAATTGAACCGCATATCAGAAAATCCTTGAATCCACATATGACCCGGAGGCCCCCACGTAGAGATGTCCTACCTTTCTGGCCCAAACCAATGTACGCCTTCCATGTATGGATGTATGTGTTTCTTGCAACGTCTGTCTCCCTAAAATGTGTAAAATCAAGCTGTAACCCAACCACCTTGGGCAATTCTCCAAACCTCCTGAGGCCGTGTCACGGGCCACCGTCCTTAACCTTGGCACAATAAATGTCAATATTGATGAGATCTGTCTCACATAGTTTTTGATTTACAGTTTGCAGATGGCTGCCTTCTCCCTATATCTTGATAGGATTACCCTGTGTGTGTCTGTGTCCCAATATCTTTTTTTTTTTTTTTTTTTTTGAGACAGAGTTTCGCTCTTGTTGCCCAGGCTGGAGTGCAATGGCACGATCTCAGCTCACTGCAACCTCTGCCTCCCGGGTTCAAGCAATTCTCCTGCCTCAGCCTCTCGAGTAGCTGGGGTCACAGGTATGCACCACCATGCCTGGCAAATTTTTGTATTTTTAGTAGAGACGGGGTTTCACCATGTTGGCCAGGATGGTCTCAATCTCTTGACCTCGTGATCCACCCGCCTCGGCCTCCCAAAGTGCTGGAATTATATGCGTGAGCCACCGCGCCCGGCCGTTTTTTTTTTTTCGAGACAGAATCTCGCTCTGTTGCTCAGGCTGAAGTGCAATGGCACAATCTCGGCTCACTGCAACCTCCGCCTCCCCGGTTCAAGCAATTCACCTGCCTCAGCCTTCTGAGTAGCTGGGATTACAGGCACCTGCCACCATGCCAGGCGAATTTTTGTATTTTTAGTAGAGACAGGGTTTTGCCATGTTGGCTAGGCTGGTCTTGAACTCCTGACCTCAGGTGATCCGCCCACCTCGGCCTCTCAAAGTGCTGGGATTATAGGCGTGAGCCACCGCGTCCATTCCCAATGTCCTCTTACAAGAACGTCAGTCTTACTGGATCAGGGTCCACCTTAATAACCTCATTTTACCTTAATAACCTCATTTTACCTTAATTACCTCTTTACATACCCTATCTCCAAATACAGCCACATTCTGAGGCCCTGGGGTTAGGGCTTCAACCTAGGAATTTTAGAGGGGACACAGTTTAGCCGATAAAAAAAGGATCGGCTGGGCACGATGGCTCACGCCTGTCATCCCAGCACTTTGGGAGGCTGAGACGGGCAGATCACGAGGTCAGGAGTTCGAGACCAGCCGGACCAACATGGGGAAACCCCATCTTTACTGAAAATACAAAAAATTAGCCAGGCATGGTGGTGGGCACCTGTAGTCCCAGCTGCTCAGGAGGCTGAGGCAGGAGAATCAGTTGAACCCGGGAGGCAGAGATTGCAGTAAGCCGAGATCGTGCCATTGCACTCCAGCCTGGGAGGCAGAGTGAGACTCCATCTCAAAAAAACAAAAAAAAAGAGGCTCACTCTTCTTTATCATTGAGTCGCCTGAATCACTGAGCAATCCCTGGCCACACCCTTTGGAACTCACCCACAGACTCCTGAGCTGGAGTCTCCTGGGCAGGCCTGGGACTCTGCATTGGAACATCTCTCTCTACAGGGTGATTCTCCTGGAATTAACCCAGCCCCAGCCTGAGGACCACTGCTCTAGAATCTTGCACCCTCCACCCACAGGGGCAAGACTGACACTCAGGGCCCACAGATTCTGATATCTTCCCGGACTTTCACCCACAGTGCAGAAAAACGCTGAGTGCCAAGGCTCACTGCTACCGCGGCACCTGCCGGGATTGGCGCTGATGCTTAGAGACGAGGGTGTGCTTCTCCTCGTCCTTTTGTGTGCTGGGTCGGGGGTACAGAGGCAGTTGGAAGCGCCCGGCCTCCCACTGGAGGTAAACTCCGATGATTCCACCCTGTCCTTCTTCCCTGAGTCCTCCCGTCCCCTCCCGGAATCCAGGCACCCACAGGTCATGTGTGACTCTCTCAGTCACCCCGCACACCCACGAGGACCCCTTATTCTCTCTCCTTCGGTGGTGTATCAGACAGGAAAACAGAACCAATAAGATGGAGAAAATCAATAGGAGGTAGATACGATTTTTTTTTTTTTTTTTGAGATGGAGTCTCACTCTGTGGCCCAGGCTGGACTGCAGTGGTGCGATCTCGGCTCACTGCAGCCTCCGCCTCCCACGTTCAAATGATTCTCCCGCCTCTGCCTCCCGAGTAGCTGGGACTACAGGTGCCCACCACCATGCCCGACTAATTTTTTTTTTTAATTTTTAATAGAGACAGGGTTTCCACCATGTTGGCCAGGCTGGTCTCGAACTCCTGACCTCGTGATCCGCCCTCCTTGGCCTCCCAAAGTGCTGGGATTACAGGTGTGAGCTACTGCGCCCAGCCTGGAGGTAGATCTTTTATACATACTTATGGACAGACATGTAAACACACATGTAGATAGGTTACAGAGAGATTTTAAGAAATTGGCTACTGGTTTTACACATACATATAGATATTACATATATATATATACACACACACATACACATGCAAAGAGAAATGTTAAGGAATTGTCTATATAGAAGGAATTGTCTACATAGGAAATACATATTGGCTTTAATCACAGTTATATAGACACAGGTAGATAGATAGATAGATAATATATATATATAGAGAGAGAGAAAGAGATTTTAAGGAATTGTCTATGTAGGAGGTATATGTTGGTTTTTTACATACATATAGATATATAATGTCTATGTAGCTATTTATCTATATATAAATATACACAAAGACAGAGATGTTAAGAAATTCTCAATATTAGGATGTACCTATTGGCTTTATCCATACATATCTAAATAGAGATATATAATAGCTACACATCTATATGTAGGCCTGGCACGGTGGCTCACGCCTGTCATCCCAGCACTTTGGGAGGCCGAGGCGGGCAGATCACCTGAGGTCAGGAGTTTGAGATCAGCCTGGCCAACATGGTGAAACCCCATCTCTACTAAAAATACAAAAAATTAGCTGGGCATGGTAGTGGGCACCTGTAGTCCTAGCTACTCAGGAGGCAGAGGCGGGAGAATTGCTTGAACCCGGGAGGTGGAGGTTGCAGTGAGCCAAGATCACACCATTGCACTCCAGCCTGGGCGACAGACCAAGACTCCGTCTCAAAAAAAAAAAAAAAAGAGAGAGAGGGGGAGAGAGAGAGAGAGGGAGAGGCAAAGAGATTTTAAGGAATTTCTATGTAGGAGGTATATGTTGGTGTTTTACATGCATATATATATACACACAATGTATATATATATATATACACAATGTCTATATATATAAATATACACAGAGACTATCTATATATCTATATATAAAATACACAGAGAGAGAGATGTTAAGGAATTATCAGTATAGGAGGTACATATTGGCTTTATCCATACATATCAATATATAGATATATAATAGCTATATATCTCTAGGCCGAGTACGGTGGCTCACGCCTGTAATCTCAGCACTTTGGGAGGCCGAGACGGGCAGATTACCTAAGGTCAGGAGTTCGAGTCCAGCCTGGCCAACATGGTGAAACCCCGTGTCTAGTAAAAATGCAAACAATTAGCCAGGCGTGGTGGTGGGCACCTGTAACCCCAGCTACTTGGCAGACTGAGGCAGGAGCATCGCTTGAACCCGGGAGGTGAAGGTTGCAGTGAGCCAAGATCACACCATTGCACTCCAGCCTGGGTGACAGAGCAAGACTCGGTCTCAAAAAAGAGACAGAGAGAGAGGCAAAGAGATTTTAAGGAATTGTCTATGTAGGAGGTATATGTTGGTTTTTACATACATATAGATATATAATGTCTATATATGTATATATAGGTATACACACAGAGAGAGATGTTAAGGAATTGTCAATATAGAAGGTACCTATTGGCTTTATCCATACAGATCTATATATAGATATATCTATATATATACATACAGAGAGAAAGGAAAGATTTTAAGGATTTGTGTATATAATAGGTACATATTGGCTTTATTCATGCATAGCTATATGTAGACATATAATATCTCTATATCTATGTCTATATAAATCTATATACACAGAGAGCGAGTTTAAGAAATTAACTATGAAGGAAGTATATGTTGGTTTTATACATACATATAGATATTTGAGGGAGAGACATTTTAAGGAATTGGCTACATAGGAAGTATATATTGGTTTTATACAGACATCTATAGGTCTTGAGAGAAAGGGAAAGAAATTTGAAGGAATTGTCTAAGTAGGAGGTATATGTTAGTTTCATATATACATATATTGATATTTGAGAGAGATTTTAAGAAATTGGCTAAGGCCGGGCGTGGTGGCTCACGCCTGTAATCCCAGCACTTTGGGAGGCTGAGGCAGGCAGATCACCTGAGGTCAGGAGTTTGAGACCAGCCTGGCCAACATGGTGAAACCCTTTCTCTACTAAAAATACAAAAATCAGCCAGATGTGGTGGTGGGCGCCCGTAATTCCAGCTACTCAGGAGGCTGAAGCAGGAGAATTGTGTGAACCTGGGAGGTGGAGGTTGCCGTGAGCCGAGATCGTGCCACTGCACTCCAGCCTGGGCAACAGAGCAAGACTCTGTCTCAAAAAAAAAAAAAAAAAAAAGAAAGAAATTGGCTAAGTAGGAGGTTTATGTTGATTTTATGCATGCATATATAGATATTTGAGCGAGATATTTTAAGGAACTGTCTAAGTAGGAGGTATATGTTGGTTTTACACATACATATATAAATATCTAAGAGAGATTTTTAAGGGATTGGCCATGTAGGAGGTATGGCCATGTAGGAGGTATATGTTGGTTTTATGCACGCATATAGATATTTGAGAGAGATTTTAAGGAATTGGCTATGAAGGCGGTATATGTTGGTTGTATGCATGCATATAGATATTTGAGAGAGAGAGATTTTAAGGAATTGGCTATGAAGGCGTTATATGTTGGTTTTATGCATGTGTATACAGATATCTAAGAAAGGAAGATTTTAAGGAATTGGCTCAATGATTCTGGAGGGGAAACACTAAATTCTTCAGGTAGACCAGCAGGCTGCAGACCTCAGGAAGAGTTAATGCTGCAGCTGGAACCCGAATCCTGGGAGGCAGAATCCTTTTGTCCTTGGAAAACATTGGTCTTTGCTCTTAAGACCTTCAACTGATCGGACGAGGCCCACCCTCATCGTGCGTGGTCACCGGCTTCATTCAGACTCTGAACAAAATGTTCATCTCATCTGAAAGATACCTTCACAGCACCATGTAGCCCAGTATCTGACCACATACCAGGTACTGTGGACACAAAATTCACCATTTCAGGCAGTTCACGCTTCAAGACAGCTTGTGTGGATGGTGCCTCACCACCGCCTCCTGGTGTTCATTGAGAATATTACACCCAGGAATGCACGTCTCCCCTTCATACCTTTGTGAGTTTTTTTGTTTTTGTTTTTGTTTGTTTGTTTTTGTTGTTGTTTTGTTTTGTTGTTTGTTTTCTGAGAAGGAGTCTCACTCTGTCACCCAGGCTGGAGTGCAGTGGCGCAATCTCAGCTCACTGCAACCTCTGCCTCCCGGGGTTCAAGAGATTCTCCTGCCTCAGCCTCCCGAGTAGCTGGGGTTACAGGCGTGCACCACCCCCCCCCCCCCAGCTTATTTCTTGTATTTTTAGTAGAGACAGGGTTTTGCCATGTTGGCCAGGCTGGTCTCAAACTCCTGACCTCAAGTAATCCGCCCACCTCGGCCTCCCAAAGTGCTGGGATCACAGGGGTGAACCACCATGCCCGACCCTTTTCATATCTTTTCAAAGCATTTGCAAGTCCCCAGACGAGCTGAATCTCATCTCAGCCTGAGCTCAAACCCTGGAATGGAGATTGTGAATTCCCTTTGGACACAAAGTGAGGGGAGAGGTAAGGCAATTCTGTGGCAGGCAGCATTCTACTAAGAAGTATTCTTATGAAAGGCCGGGCGTGGCGGCTCACGCCTGTAATCCCAGCACTTTGGGAGGCCGAGGTGGGCGGATTACTTGAGGTCAGGAGTTTGAGGCCAGCCTGGCCAACATGGCGAAACCCTGTCTCTACTAAAAATACAAGAAATAAGCTGGGCATGGTGGTGCACGCCTGTAACCCCAGCTACTCGGGAGGCTGAGGCAGGAGAATCACTTGAACCCGGGAGGCAGAGGTTGCAGTGAGCTGAGATGGTGCCATTGCACTCCAGCCTGGGTGACAGAGCGAGACGCCATCTCACACACACACACACACTGGGCGACCGAGAGACACTCCATCACACACACACAGACACAGACACAAAAGAATTGTTTTTATGAAAGTTAAGACTCAGGGCCAGCATGGTGGCTCACACCCGTAATCTCAGCACTTTGGGAGGCCAAGGTGGGAGGCTCACTTGAAGTCCAGAAGTTTGAGACCAGCCTGAGCAACATACTGACATCCTGTCTATAAAGAAATTATTTTATTTATTTTATTGAAATTTCATTTCAGACAGGGTCTCGCTCTGTCACCCAGGCTGGAGTGCAATGCCACGATCTTGGCTCAATGCAACCTCGATGTCCCGGTCTCGGGAGATCCTCCCAGCTCAGCCTCCTGAGTAGCTTGGACCACACGTGTACGCCACCACACCCAGCTAACTTTTGTATTTCTTGGAGACATAGGTTTTTGCCATGTTGCCCAGGCTGGTCTCGAACTCTTGGGCTCAAGTGATCCTCCCACCTTGGCCTCCCAAAGTGCTGGGATTACAGGCATGAGCCACTGCACCCAGCCAAAAAAATTTTAAAAACACCTAGCCAAGCATGGTGGCACAGGCCTATAATCCTAGCTACTCACATGGCCGAGGCAGGAGGATTGCCTGAGCCCAGGAGTTTGAGACTGCCGTCAGCTAGGATTACACTACTACACTCCAGCCGGGGCAACACAGCAAGATCCTGTGTCTAAAAGAGATAAACGAATAAAAGTTAGACATCAGTGCTTGCAAGAAATTTAGCGTCTTCATTCATTCATTGATTTTCCCACAGTTATTGAATGTCTCCTCTGAGCTAGGGTCCACTCTAACGGGGCCCAATACAGTAACAACCAGTGTTCACAGAAATAGCAAGCTCTCAGCTTGCTTCTCTCCTGCCTCTTAATCTCAAAATCTCTTGCTCACACACATCGGTGTCACACGCGTCCGTGTGAAGAGAGTCCACCCACAGGCTTTGTGTGAGCAGCAAGGCTTTGATTTCACCTGGGTGCAGGCGGGCTGAGTCCATAAAAAAGAGTCAGCAAAGGGTGGCGGGATTATCATTAGTTCTTATAGGTTTGGGATAGGCAGTGGAGTTAGGAGCAATTTTTTGTGGGCAGGGGGTGGATCCTACAAAGTACATTCTCAGGGGTGGGGAGAATATTACAGAGTACCTTCCTTTTTTTTTTTTTTTTGAGACGGAGTCTCGCTCTGTCGCCCAGGCTGGACTGCAGTGGCGCGATCTCGGCTCACTGCAACCTCCACCACCCGGGTTCACGCCATTCTCCTGCCTCAGCCTCCCGAGTAGCTGGGACTACAGGCACCCGCCACCACGCTGGGCTAACTTTTTGTATTTTTAGTAGAGACGGGGTTTCACCGTGTTAGCCAGGATGGTCTCGAACTCCTGAACTCCTGATCCACCCGCCTTGGCCTCCCAAAGTGCTGAGATGACAGGCGTGAGCCACCGCGCCCGGCCTACAAAGTACCTTCTTAAGGGTGGGGGAGGATATTACAAAGTACCTTTCCAAGGGTGAGGAGACTGTATCGTACAAAGTACATTCACAAGGACAGGGGAATATCACAAAGTACACGACTGCAAGGGCGGGGAGGGTGTATTGTCACAAAGTCAACTGATCAGTAAGGGTGGAGCAGGAACAGATCACAATGGTAGAATGTCATCTTTTGTGGTCCTTCAGTTGCTCCAGGCCATCTAGATGTGTACATGCAGGTCACAGGGGTTACGATGGTTCAGCTTGGGCTCTAAGGCCTGACAATCAGTCCACAAAGGAGCTGTCCAAGGCTGCGTCACTGGCGTGGAAAACAATACGTAAGGAAATATTAAAGACCAGTGTTGGGTCTTCGGCTGTCCTAGACACCTGGGGACGCCTGAAAGTCTGGAAATGCACTGTTTGTAAGAAAAAGCCTTTGAGAGGCAAATGCACCCCTAAGCAGTAACATGAAGTTGGAAGAGGATACACAGAGGAGTTTAGGGATGGAAGAAAGCTTAAAGTGGGTGAGAAGAGCCCGGTGCAGTGGCTCACGCCTGTCATCCCAGCACTTTGGGAGGCCGAGGTGGGCGTATCACCTGAGGTCAGGAGTTCGAGACCAGCCTGGCCAACATGGTGAAACCCCGTCTCTACTAAAAATACAACATCAACAACAACAAAATAGCTGGACGTGGTGTTGGGTGCCTGCAGTCCCAGCTACTTGGGAGGCTGAGGTAGGAGAATCGCTTGAACCCGGAGGCGGAGGTTGCAGTGAGCCGAGATCACACCATTGCACTCCAGCCTGGGCAACAAGAGCAAAACTCCATCTCAAAACAGAAACAAAAAAATACAAATGGCTGAGAAGGACCAGAGACCCCTCCGAAGGTCCTGCCACCCCCCACCTCGAGGCATGGAAATAAAAAAAAAAATTGTGAGTTTCTTCAAGAGACATTCTGGGCAGCTAGCCCGCCCTACAACCATTTGGGGAGTGAATGAATAACACAGTAAACAAGCAAATAGTAACTCAAACAATAGCCACCCCTAGGAAGCCAGAGTCATAAGATGTTTGATTCCCCATAGAAATGAAAGAAAACATAATGATATATGTCTCTGAGTTGTTTTTGTTTTTCTTTCTTCTTTGTTTGTTTGTGAGATGGAGTCTCGCTCTGTCGCCCAGGCTGGAGTGCAGTGGCACAATCTCAGCTCACTGCAATCTCCGCCTCCCGGGTTCACGCCATTCTCCTGCCTCAGCCTCCCGAGTAGCTGGGACTCCAGGCGCCTGCCACCATGCCCGGCTAATTTTTTGTATTTTTAGTAGAGACGGAGTTTCACCATGTTGGCCAGGCTGGTCTCGAACTCCTGACCTTGTGATCCGACTGCCTCAGCTTCCCAAAGTGCTGGGATTACAGGCATGAGCCACTGCGCCCGGCTGTTTGTTTGTTTTTGAGATGGAGTTTTGCTCTGTTGCCCAGGCTGGAGTGCAGTGGCGCAATCTCGGCTCACTGCAACCTCTGCCTCCTGATTTCAAATGATTCTCCTGCCTCAGCCTCCCAAGTAACTGGGATTACAGGCACACACCACCACGCCCGGCTAATTTTTATATTTTTAGTAGACACGGAGTTTCACCATGTTGGCCAGGCTGGTCTCAAACTCCTGACCTCAGGTGATCCGCCCGCCTCGGCCTCCCAGGGAGAGCCTGTCCCAGAGACAGGTTATACCTGTCTCAGCCTTTTCCTGCTCACAGGCGAGTGCCCAGAAAGCCTCATGAACGTTGCTGGAAATGAAAATCATCTCTCTTAGCTTCAAAGAAAGAGGAGTCAGAGGGGGTGAAAAGTGAAGTGGCCGGCACGCCCGGCGGGCTGCGGTGAATGAAATGTCAGGTTTCCAGGTGTAAAACGGTCCCCTGCGGACATCAGAAACAACCTTTCCACTCCTCAGCCTGCAGATGCTCAATTAGACAAACGGAACCTTGTGGCAGCTTTTATCTTTCTCTCTAATGGTCATTGAACGTACTGGCCTTTGATTTTAAAAGTCCAGGACGTGTCCGGGCGCGGTGGCTCACGCATGTAATCCCAGCACTGTGGGAGGTCAAGGTGGGTGGATCACAAGGTCAGGAGTTCGAGACCACCCTGGCCAATATGGCGAAACCCCGTCTCTACTAAAAATACAAAAAAATGAGCTGGGCATGGTGGCACATGCCTGTAATCCCAGCTACTCGGGAGGCTGAGGCAGGAGAATTGCCTGAATCTGGGAGGCAGAGGTTGCAGTGAGCTGAGATTGTGCCACTGCACTCCAGCCTGGGCAACAGAGCAAAACTCCATCTCAAAAACAAACAAACAGCCGGGCGCAGTGGCTCACGCCTGTAATCCCAGCACTGTGGGAGGTCAAGGTGGGTGGATCACAAGGTCAGGAGTTCGAGACCACCCTGGCCAATATGGCGAAACCCCGTCTCTACTAAAAATACAAAAAAATGAGCTGGGCGTGGTGGCACATGCCTGTAATCCCAGCTACTCGGGAGGCTGAGGCAGGAGAATTGCTTGAATCTGGGAGGCAGAGGTTGCAGTGAGCCGAGACTGTGCCGCTGCACTCCAGCCTGGGTGACAGAGCAAAACTCCATCTCAAAAACAAACAAACAGCCGGGCGCAGTGGCTCATGCCTGTAATCCCAGCACTGTGGGAGGTCCAGGTGGGTGGATCACAAGGTCAGGAGTTCAAGACCAGCCTGGCCAATATGGCGAAACCCCGTCTGTACTAAAAATACAAAAAAATTAGCTGGGCGTGGTGGTACATGCCTGTAATCCCAGGAACTCGGGAGGCTGAGGCGGGAGAATTGCTTGAATCTGGGAGGCAGAGGTTGCAGTGAGCCGAGACTGTGCCACTGCACTCCAGCCTGGGTGACAGAGTGAGACTCTGTCTCAAAAAAAAAAAAGAGTCCAGGACCTGACTTTCATCCCTGGAGATGTCCCAAGCAAGATAAAAATCCTGTAATCCTTACCAGCGAAAGCATGCCAATTCACCGGGCACAGAAATAATGAGTTTCTCTAAATTATTATTATTATTATTATTTGAGACGGAGTTTCCCTCTTGTTGCCCAGGCTGGAGTGCAGTGGCTCGATCTCGGCTCACTGCAACCTCCACCTCCTGGGCTCAAGCGATTCTCCTGCCTCAGCCTCCCGAGTAGCTGTAATTACAGGTGCCCGCCACCACACCTGGCTAATTTTGTATTTTTAGTAGAGATGGGGTTTCTCCATGTTGGTCAGGCTGGTTTCAAACTCCTGACCTCAGGTGATCCACCTGCCTCGGCCTCCCAAAGTCCTGGGATTACAGGCGTGAGCCACCGCGCCCAGCCGAATTTCTCTAAATTATAAAGCACAGAAGGCCGAAACCACTACGGACAGGTTTGTTCAAGAGTTCTCAGAGCTCCACAGTCGGCTCGGGAACATTTTAGAGAATGCTTGATAAACACAAGGAATAAACAATTCATGATTCTATGAATGAAATGAGTTCATTTCCTTCCCTAATCAAGATGCTGTACTGGGTTAAAATGTATCCCCCCTCCAAAACAAATTCACGTCTACCCGGAACCTCAGAGTGTGTCCTTAATTGTAAGTAGGGTCTTTCTACATGTGATATAGTTAAGGATGTTGAAATAGGATCATCTTGCATTTAACTTGGGTCCTAAATCCACTGACAGGTGTCCTTCTAAGAGACAGAAGAGGAGACACGGACACAGAGGAGGAGGCCACGTGGAGACGGAGGCAGAGACTGGAGTGATGCGGCCACAAGCCCAGGGACACTTGGAGCCCGCAGGAGCTGGGAGAAGCAGGAAGGACCCTCCCCTAGAGCCTCCAGAGGGAGCTGCATGTAGTTGAAAGATCTGTTCACATCCTATTGTCCACAAGCTGCACTGGGACATTATTTGGAAATAGTGTCTTTGTAGATATGATTACTTAAGTATCTAGAGATGAGGTCATATGGAGTTGGGTGGACCCTAAATGCAATGACAGGTGTCCTTCTGAGAGACAGAAGAGGAGACACAGACACAGAAGAGAAGGCCACGTGGAGATGGAGGCAGAGATTGCAGTGATGCGGCCAGAAGCCCAGAAATGTCTGAAGCCCCCGGGAACTGGGAGAGGCAGGAAGGACCCTCCCCTAGAGCCTCTGGAGGGAACCAGACACAATTGCAAAGACTTGAATGGTGATCCCCAAAAGATCTGTCCATGTCCTAACCCCCAGATTCTGTGAACCGGACCTTATTTGAAAATAAGGTCATTGCAGATGTAATTAGTTAATGATCTTGAGATGAGATCATCCTGCAGTAGGGTGGGCTGTAAATGCAATGACAGGTGTCCTCCTAAGAGACAGAAGAGG
Source organism: Pan troglodytes (assembly GCF_028858775.2). Lineage (NCBI taxonomy): Eukaryota > Metazoa > Chordata > Mammalia > Primates > Hominidae > Pan > Pan troglodytes. The sequence goes on from NC_072422.2 coordinate 34,450,965, forward strand.
AGACACAGACACAGAGGAGAAGGCCACGTGGAAACAGAGACAGAGACTGCAGTGATGTAGCCACAAGCCCAGGGACACCTGGAGCCCCCAGGAGCTGGGAGAGGCAGGAAGGACCCTCCACTGCAGCTTCTGGAGGGAGCTGAATACAACTGGAAGAGATTGAGTGGTGGCCCCCAAAACATGAGTCCACATCAAAACCTGAGAACCTGTAAATGGGACCATATTTGGAAAAAGGGGTCTTTGCAGATGTAGTTATATTAAGGATCTGGAGATGAGATCATCCTGCAGTAGGGTGGGCCCTAAATGCAATGACAGGTGTCCTCCTAAGAGACAGAAGAGGAGACACAGACACAGAGAAGGCCACGTGGAAACAGAGACAGAGACTGCAGTGATGTAGCCACAAGCCCAGGGACGCCTGGAGCCCCCAGGAGCTGGCAGAGGCAAGAAGGACCCTCCCCTAGAGCCTCCGCAGGGAGTGTGGCCCTGAGACTCCTGGTCTACAGAACTGAGAGAGAATGTTTCAATCCCCTAGTACCTATCAGTGAGACTTTATTTGGAAATACGGTTTCTGCAGATATAATTAATTCAAAAGCTCGAGATAAGATCATCCTGGAGAACAGTGGACCCTAACTCTAATGACCACGGTCCTCATAAAAGACAGACGAGGAGACACGGACACAGAGGAGAGGGCCATGTGGAGACGGAGGCAGAGACCGGAGTCATGCGGCCACAAGCCCAGGGATACGTGGAGCCCCCAGGAGCTGGGAGAGGCAGAAAGGACCCTCCCCTACAGCCTCCGGAGGGAGCACGGTCCTAAGACGCGTTGTTCTGAGACTTCTGGTCTCTAGGAGTGAGAGAGAATGAGTTTCTGTTGCCTTAAGCCCCTAGTACCTGTCAGTGACACTTTATTTGGAAACAGGGTGTCTGCACACATAATTAATTCAAGGAGCTTGAGATGAGATCATCCTGCAGGAGAGTGGACATAAATCTAATGACCACCGTCCTCACAAGAGACAGAAGAGGAGGCCAGGCGCGGTGGCTCACGCCTCTAATCCCACCACTTTGGGAGGCCGAGGCAGGTGGATCACGAGGTCAGGAGATCGAGACCATCCTGGCTGACACGGTGAAACCCCGTCTCTACTAAAAATATAAAAAAATTAGCCAGGCGTGGTGGCAGGTGCCTGTAGTCCCAGCTACTCAGGAGGCTGAGGCAGCAGAACGGCGTGAACCCAGGAGGCGGAGCTTGAAATAAGCCGAGATCGCGCCACTGCACTCCAGCCTGGGCGACAGAGCGACACTCCGTCTCAAAAACAAACAAACAAACAAAAAGAGACAGAAGAGGAGACACAGACACAGAGGAGAAGGCCACGTGGAGACGGAAGCAGAGACTGCAGTGATGAGGCCACAAGCCCAGGGACACCTGGAGTCCCCAGGGGGTGGGAGAGGCACGATGGACCCTCCCCTACCTTCCCCTAGAGCTTTCGAAAGGAACTGGATGCAACTGAAATGGATTGAACTATAGTCCAGCAAAAGCTACCTGGCAATGCCTCATGCACAGTCCCTCTCTGCATCTTGAAAGCCAGCTGTATAGCCTCTTCCAATCTCTCTGACTCTGCCCATGCTACCTCCTCTTCTGAGAACCCTGTGAAGACACTGGGCCCACCCAAGATGCAGGATCATGTCCCATCTCCAGATCCTTACCTTCATCGCACCTGCAACATTCATTTTGCCACGTGAGGTCACATGTTCACAGGTGCAGGGATCCAGGAATTAGGATGTGGCCATCATCATGGGTGTTATTTTCCCTACCCATATACCCCAATCCGAGGGATGAACGACAGCTCTGAAGTCAGTGATTATAGCAAGATTACCGCCTACCCTTGAAAACATCAAATGTATTGACTGTTAGAGGTTGTGAGGGACCATTCCCTCAAGTCCAAAGACACAAAGGGTCCTTGTCTTGACAAACCCCATCATCCTCGTGTTTTGGAGGGTTTTGTTTGTTTGTTTTATTGAGATGGAGTTTCGCTCTTGCTGCCCAGCCAGTGGCGCAATCTCGACTTACTGCAACCTCCACCTCCTGGGTTCCAGCAATTCTCCTGCCTCAGCCTCCCGAGTAGCTGCGATTACAGGCACCTGCCACCACGCCCGGTTAATTTTTGGATTTTTAGTAGGGACGGGGTTTCACCATGTTGACCAGGCTGGTCTTGAATTCCTGACCTCAAGCGATCCACCCACACTGTCCTCTGAAAGTGCTGGGATTGCAGGTGTGAACCACTGTGCCCTGCCAGCTTTAATGTTAATAGCTGTATTTGTGGTATTTGAATATGTGTTTTTGTTAACCTGACCTGCAATTCCCTAGAGCACTTTTTAAAAGCCTGCTTTATCAAATCTGAAGTTGTATGGATAACGGTGATATTTCTGGTACTTGCTGGAGGTGTTTTTTTTTTTTTTTTTTTTTTGGTTAATGTCTCTCAAACTGCCACATGAATGCACCACTTTAAAAGGATTGAATAGTGAAATGTTCATCAAAGCAAAATACAAACACTCCTTGACCTAAAATGGCTTACGTCCTGATAAACCCATTGTAAGTTGAAAAGATCCTTGCTTGAAAAGACATTTAATAAAGCTAGCCTTCCAAACATCATCGCTTAGCCTGCCTTAAACACACAGGACTCACATTTGTCTACAGTTGGGCAAAATCACCTAACGCAAAGACTATTTTAGAATACAGTATTGACTGTCTCATGTAATTTATTAAATACTGTGCATAACATCAATTTTTTGTTCGTTTGTTTTCAGACAAAGCCTTTCTCTGTTGCCCAGGCTACATTGCAGTGGCGTGATCTCGGCTCACCGCAACCTCCACCTCCCGGGTTCAAGCGATTCTCCTGCCTCAGCCTCCTGAGTAGCTGGGATTACAGGTGCCCGCCACCACACCTGGCTAATTTTTGTATTTTTAGTAGACATGCGGTTTCACCATTTTGGCTAGGCTGGTCTCGAACTCCTGACCTCAGGTGATCCACCTGCCTTTTAAAAATTTTTTAAAAAAAAGAGAGAGTCTGTCTCTGGAGTGCAGTGGCTGGAGTTCAATGGCGCGACCTCAGCTCACTGCAACCTCCGCCTCCCAGATTCAAGTGATTCTCGTGCCTCAGCCTCCTGAGTAACTGGAATGACAGGCACTTGCCACCACGCCCGGCTAATTTTTTTTGTAGTTTTAGTAGAGACAGGGTTTCACTATGTTGGCCAAGCTGGTCTCGAACTCCTGACCTCAAGTGATCCACCCGCCACGTCCTCCTTAAGAGCTGGGATTACAGGCATGAGCCACCACACAGACCCTGAATAAAGTTTTGACAGCATTATTGATTACTGTTCTGAGTGACATTTATTGTTTTATATTTTTTTCTTCCCGGAGAGCTATTATGTCCTTATGAAAACAATTATTAAAGCATACAAAATTACAGCTAGACAGGTGGAATAAATTCTAGTGTTCTAAAGCCCTGTAGAATGATGATAGTTAACAATAATATATTCTACAGTTTCAAATAGTTGGAAGGAGGATATTAAATGTTCCCTACACAAAGAAATGATGGGCATGGTAGCTCACGCCTGTAATCGCAGCACTTTGGGAGGCGAAGCTGGTGGATCACCTGAGGTCAGGAGTTCCAGACCAGCCTGGCCAACACGGCAAAACTCTGTCTCTACTAAAAATACAAAAATTAGCTGGCTGTGGTGGCACATGCCTGTAATCCCAGCTACCTGGTAGGCTGAGACAGGAGAATTGCTCGAACCCTGGATGTGGAGGTTGCAGTGAGCCGAGATCATGCCATTGCACTGCAGCCTGGATGAGACAGTGAGAGAAGAAAGAAACACAGAAAGAAAGAGAGAGACCAAAAGAGAGAAAGTGAGACAGAGAGACAGAAAAAGAAAGAGAGAAAGAAAGGGGGGAGAGAGAGAGAGAGAGAACGGAAGGAAGGAACAAAGGAAGGAAGGAAAGGCAGCTCGACGTGATGGACATGCTATCAATCATCTCATTATAGATTATATGGATCTGATCATTAATTATACATTGATCATATTATATGCTATAAGGATCTGATAATTACACACTATATGGATAGAAACATCACTATGTATCCCGTGAATATGTGCCATTTTTCTCAATTAAAAAGAATAAAATAAGGCCGGGTGCGGTGGCTCACGCCTGTAATCCCAGCACTTTTGGGAGGCCGGGTGGATCACGAGGTCAAGAGTTCGAGATCACTCTGACCAACATGGTAAAACCCCGTCTCTACTAAAAAAAAAAAAAAATATATATATATATATATATATATATATATACACAAAAATTAGCCGGGTGTGGTTGCGCTTGCCTGTAATCCCAGCTACTGAGGAGGCTGAGGCAGGAGAATCGCTTGAACCCGGGAGGTGGAGGTTGCAGTGAGCTGAGATCGCACCACTGTGCTCCAGCCTGGGCGGCAGAGTGAGACTGTCTCAAAAAATAAAAAAATTAAAAAAAAAAGAATAAAATAAAAATTTTAAAAAGCACAGAATTTGTATAACTCATTCTGACAAATAAAAGTCACTTGTTCTTTTTTTAATCGAATAAATGGATACGAGGTCTTGCTATGTTGCCCAGGTTGGTCTCAAATTCCTGGGCTCAAGTGATTCTCCCACCTCGGCCTCCCAGAGTGCTGGGATTACAGGCGTGAGCTACCGTATACGGCCTAAAAGTCACTTTTTTTTTTTTTTTAATACGGAGTCTTGCTCTGTTGCCCAAGCTGGAGTGCAGTGGCTCGATCTCGGCTCACTGCAAGCTCCGCCTCCCAGGCTCAAGTGATTCTCCTGCCTCAGCCTCCCAAGTAGCTGGGATTACAGGCACCCCCCACCAGGCCAGGCTAATTTTTGTATTTTTATTATAGACAGAGTTTCACCATGTTGGCCAGGCTGGTCTCGAACTCCTGACCTCAGGTGATCCTCCCACCTTGGCCTCCCAAAGTGTTGGGGTTACAGGCGTGAGCCACTGCGTACGGCGTAAAAGTCACCTATTTTTAAACAAAAGACAAAAGAACTATGTGACCGAAGAGAACAGCAGTAAATGACACAGAACTCACTCTGTTTTCACAAACCCTCCATGCCCCGCATCTCACCGGATCCCCGGAAGCTGGTGGCCCCAGATGAATTTGTAAGCTTCCTTCCTGCCAATGCTTCGTGCAAGTGCACGCCGGGGCAAGCCCATCGAGAAGCCGAATTGCTTCTGCCGCTTCCCCTCTAAGCGCTGTTGAAACTTGGCAGCAACTTGCCAGGGGGGACCCCTTCCCACTGTGCAGGCGCTGACGTGATTCACAGGGTTCGCCAGATTCGCACTCAACCCATCTCTGGGCTGTGGTGGGCCCTGTGTGATTGACAGCTGCCTGGCTCTATAGCAGGGTGACTTCAGCTAGACTCAGCCAATAGGGAGTAGGTGCAGGGGCTAGGGGGCGGGAAGAGAGAGAGAGAGAGAAGGCCCTGTGTAATTGACATCTGCCTGGCTCTGCTTGACATCACCTGGCTGGGTGACTTCATCAGGGTTCAGCCAATGGGGAGCAGATGCAGGGGCTAGGGGGCGGGAAGAGAGAGAAGGCCCTGTGTAATTGACATCTGCCTGGCTCTGATTGACAGCACCTGGCTGGGTGACTTCATCAGGGTTCAGCCAATGGGGAGCAGGTGCAGGGGCTAGAGGGCGGGAAGAGAAGGCCCTGTGTAATTGACAGCTGCCTGGCTCTCATTGACATCACCTGGCTGGGTGACTTCAGCAGGGCTCAGCCAATGGGGAGCAGGTGCAGGCACTAGGGGGCGGGAAGACAGAGAAGGCCCTGTGTAATTGACATCTGCCTGGCTCTGATTGACATCACCCTGGCTGGGTGACTTCAGCAGGGCTCAGCCAATGGGGAGCAGATGCAGGGGCTAGGGGGCGGGAAGAGAGAGAGAAGGCCCTGTGTAATTGACATCTGCCTGGCTCTGATTGACAGCACCTGGCTGGGTGACTTCATCAGGGTTCAGCCAATGGGGAGCAGGTGCAGGGGCTAGAGGGCGGGAAGAGAAGGCCCTGTGTAATTGACAGCTGCCTGGCTCTCATTGACATCACCTGGCTAGGTGACTTCAGCAGGGCTCAGCCAATGGGGAGCAGGTGCAGGCACTAGGGGGCGGGAAGACAGAGAAGGCCCTGTGTAATTGACATCTGCCTGGCTCTGACTGGCGTCACCCTGGCTGGGTGACTTAAGCAGGGCTCAGCCAATGGGGAGCAGGCGCAGGGGCTAGGGGGCGGGAAGAGAAAGAAGGCAAAGAACGGATTCCTTCTCCTCTACCTTTAGCCCTGGGCGTCAGGACTTGATAGAACAGCCCCTCCCTTGCTCCTTGAGGTCTGGGATTTGCATCAGCCTCCCTGGCGTTTTCTTCTTATTTGACCCGCCCCTCCTTCTCAGTGACCCTCCTTTTCTCCAAGGCTCTGACGCCACAGAGCAAGAAGTCAGTTCGCCGCCTGTACACTGACCTATGTAGGCAGATATTATTATTATTATATTATTATTATATTTTTATTTTTATTATATTTATATTTCATTTTACTTTATTTTACTTTTTATCTTATTTTATTTTAGAGACAGAGGCTCGTTGTGTTGCCCAGGCTGTAGTGCAATGGTGCAATCTCGGCTCACTGCAACCCCCACCTCCCGGGTTCAAGCGATTCTCCTGACTCAGCCTCCTGAGTAGCGGGGATTACAGGCATGCGCCACCAACCCTGGCTAATTCTTGTATTTTTCAGTGGAGATGCGGTTTCTCCATGTAGGCCAGTCTGGTCTCGAACTGCTGACCTCAAGCGATCCGCCCGCCTCGGCCCCCCAAAGTGCTAGGATTACAGGCTTAAGGGTCATTTTTAAGAAGACTCCTTGTTCAAAGAAGTCTGCTGAGCAGTGAGTTTGCGCTAAAACAGCTTGCGAAGCTCGGAGAGGAGAATGTTCCCATTCCCGAACTCGTGTTGGGTCACACACGCCGCTGTTGGGAAGACAATGGCACCTGCCGCTCAGACCCATCGAGGCCGGACAGGGGTTTTATCAAGGTCAGCCCCAGGCCGCTTCCCGTCTGTAAATGGAGTCTCGTGGTGCCCGAGGTCGGGGGTGACGATGCCCGGAGATCGTGCAACGGCTCCTGGGAGGTAGGAAGATCTCTGGTGCCGTCCGGGTGCACTCTGGGTGTGAGCACTAACCAGCGAGCCCCCTGGCCTGCAGAGACGGCCTTTCCTCCACACTCAGGTCACCTGTGAGGAATGTACCTGTGGCCCAAGAAGTCAAGATGGCCCAGAGCGCAGGGCTCTCTCAGGGCAGGTTGTGCTTTTTCACACCTCGGACGCTGCCCTGCTGTTCCCTCCGCTACCACATCCACCCAGGGCTGAACGCACCAGGCTCGTTGCCACCAGGCCCCACCTGGGACCACACAGAGAGTGTCTGCCTGTGCCCCCTCCCCTCACACACACAAATCAGCATGTGCCTATACACATACGCACATGCACATACACACACACACACATAGACGCACACATGCAGACACACGTATACACACACATGTGCAAATGCTCACATTCACATACACAAATACATACACACAAATGCATACAGACACTAACAGGCATACACACTCATACATATCCATATCTACACACACCCAAATATACACATGCACAAACACATACACACAAATGCATACAGACACCAGCATACACGTGCATACATATCCATATGTACACACACAAAGGCACACATGCACATATGCACATACACACAAATGCATACAGACACTAATATACATGCTCATACATATCCATATCTACACACCCAAATATACACATGCACATACAAATGCATACAGACACTAATATACACGCTCATCCATATCCATATCTACACACACAAATGCACACATGCACATATGCACAAATGCATACACAAACAACTGCACACACACTAGCATGCATATACACACACATGCACACACACATACACACCCAAATATACACATGCAGAAACACACTCATGTGCAAATACATAATACACTTACACAGACATAAATACACAAATATAAACACACACATTCACATGCATATACAAAGAGGCAAACACACACAGCCATACATATACAAACACACATCCACAAAGACACACACATGTACAGACACAAACATAATCACAAGCAAAGATAACACACAAACACATACACAGACACACGCAGAAACACACACGCATACACACATTCCTGAAGCTCTCCACCTCTACCAGCCACACAACCATATGCACACACATACACATTTCTTAGTTAAGAAAAATAGACCGGGCGCGGTGGCTCACGCCTGTCATCCCAGCACTTTGGGAGGCTGAAGTGGGCGGATCACGAGGTCAGGAGTTCGAGACCATCCTGGCTAACACAGTGAAACCCCGTCTCTACTAAAAATACAAAAAATTAGCCAGGCGTGGTGGCTCATGCCTATAATCCCAGCACTTTGGGAGGCCGAGGCAGGGAGATCGCGAGGTCAGGAGATCGAGACCATCCTGGCTAACACAGTGAAACCCCGTCTCTACTAAAAATACAAAAAATTAGCCAGGCGTGGTGGCGGGCACCTGTAGTCCCAGCTACTTGGGAGGCTGAGGCAGGAGAATGGCGTGAACCCAGGAGGCGGAGCTTGCAGTGAGCTGAGATCGCGCCACTGCACTCCAGCCTGGGTGACAGAGTGAGATTCTGTCTCAAAAAAAAAAAAAAAAAAAAAAAAAGAAAGAAAGAAAAATAGAAAAACACATCTTTAGAAACTAAGTATCACCTGCAAACTGCAAAACAAACAAACAAACAAAAAAGTGTGCTGGGGCTTGGATAACCACAACTGACAACCTAAATTATTGAGGTAGCAAACTGCCTAGAAGAGGTAGACATTTGCGGCCCTGAAATCAGGACCCGGCCGTGAGAGACACCGCCTGCCTTGGTTTTACAGTTTTATTAGCCACATCCCTCAGGGACTCTCACCGCAGGTCTCAGGGGCTCTCTCTAATCTTGTTAACCTTCTGCGCCTCTCCTCCCGGAGTGCAAATTAATCTTTCTTAATGCGAGAGGACAGGGCAGCTTTGGAAAGGCCGTCACCAGACAGCCAGCGTTCCCCATCCTCAGAACTGGACCTTGGAGAGCTTTGGTGTATGGAAACCGGCTCCCCTGGTGGGGGTGAAACGTTGAAACCCTGACAGACGGTGTCACTGAGCTTAGAGCTCATGTTTCTAGAAAAGGCAACAGATGCAGTGTCTGATGATGAAGCTTAATTTGGGATGTGCTGAGCAGGAATTATTTAAACCAATCCCTTGATGAATTTGTCTTCAAGGAACACGTCGTTTCTCTCGTGAGTCACTCAGGCTCCTGGACACCTGCCTGCCAGCCCTCACTGAATCTCCCCAGAGGCTCTTCATGTCTGCTGCCTGACAATTTTCTCCAGAGTGTACGAAAGCAAAGGAGAGAGCTCCCCTCCCACACTGCTGGAGGGACGTGGGGACTTACCGCATGGCTGATGCTCTCAGGTTCCAGCCAGACTTAATGTCCTAAAATGCACCCAAGACAGGCAGGCCTGGGTCCAGACGGCCAGCGGGGAGGGCTGCCCGGGCTCGTCTGCAGAGCCCGGAAAAGCAGGAGGAGGTGAACAGAGGAAGGAGGAAGGGTGATGGGGCCTGCAGGGTGTGATATGACGTGAGTTATCACCTCCCTTTGTGCTGCTGCTGTTTCTTACTGTGGGAAAATACCCATCACACACAGTTTGCCATTTTAAAAATTGCACAATGAAGAGACGATTTAGTGCACTGAGCATTTTACACAACCACCGGCCCTAGCTAGTTCCAGAACACCTTTGTAACCCAAAAAAAAAAAACACCCCATACCCATTAAACCGTCACCTCCCAGTCTCCCTGCTCTCAGCCTTAAGCAATCACCCATCTGCTCTCTGACTCTGCAAACAGTCTTATTCTACACACTTCATGCAAATGATATTGTGCCATTTTGCACTTTTGTGCCTGGGTGTTTTTTGTGGTGGTGGTGGTGGTGGTTGTTTTGTTGTTTTTGTTTTCACTCCGTTACTTCTACACCAAACTAATACATGATGTATTCAGTCAGAGGCTATCAAGGACTCAAAAGAATACAACCTTTTCTTTTTTTTTTGAGATGGAGTCTCACTCTGTCACCCAGGCTGGAGTGCAGTGGCGTGATCTCGGCTCACTGCAACCTCCGCCACCCGGGTTCAAGCAATTCTCCTGCCTCAGCCTCCCGAGTAGCTGGGATTACAGGTAACTGCCACCATGCCCGGCTAATTTTTTTTGTATTTTTAGTAGAGATGGGGTTTCACCATGTTGGCCAGGCTGGTCTCGAACTCCCGACCTCAGGCGATCCACCCACCTCGGCCTCCCAAAGTGCTGGGATGACAGGCGTGAGCCACCACACCTGGCCCCCATTTTTATGGTTATTTCTTGATGACATGCTAAACTAGGAGTGGATTATTCATGTGTACTCTTTTTAGACCATATACATTGTATTAGTCATGGTTCCTTAGAGGAATAGAACTCATAGAAGATATATACACACACACGCACACACACACACATATATATGTATTGTGTGTGTATATATATGTGTGTATATATGTGTGTGTATGTGTCTGTGTATATACGTGTGTGTATATACACGTGCATATACGTGTGTGTATATACACGTGCATATACGTGTGTGTATATACACGTGCATATACGTGTGTGTATATACACGTGCATATACGTGTGTGTATATACACGTGCATATACGTGTGTGTATATACACGTGCATATACGTGTGTGTATATACACGTGTATATACGTGTGTGTATACGTGTGTATATACATATATGTGTATATATACACATATATGTGTATACATGTGTATATGTGTGTATATATACGTGTATATGTGTGTGTATATATACACGTGTATGTGTGTGTATATATACACGTGTATATGTGTGTATATATACACGTGTATATGTGTGTATATATACACGTGTATATGTTTGTGTATATATACACGTGTATGTGTGTGTATACACGTGTATGTGTGTGTATATATACACGTGTATATGTGTGTGTATATATACACGTGTATGTGTGTGTATATATACACGTGTATATGTGTGTGTATACGTGTATATGTGTGTATGTATACACGTGTATATGTGTGTATGTATACACGTGTATATGTGTGTATGTATACACGTGTATATGTGTGTATATACACGTGTATATGTGTGTATGTATACACGTGTATATATGTGTATGTATACACGTGTATACATACACATATATGTGTATATGTGTATATACACGTGTATACATACACATATACACATATATGTGTATATGTGTATATACACGTGTATACATACACACATACACATATATGTGTATATACACGTGTATACATACACACATACACATATATGTGTATATATGTGTATACATACACACATATACACATATATGTGTATATATGTGTATACATACACACATATACACATATATGTGTATATATGTGTATACATACACACATATACACATATATGTGTATATGTGTGTATACATACACACATATACACATATATGTGTATATATGTGTATACATACACACATATACACATATATGTGTATATATGTGTATACATACACACATATACACATATATGTGTATATGTGTGTATACATACACACATATACACATATATGTGTATATGTGTGTATACATACACACATATACACATATATGTGTATATGTATGTATATACACACATATACACATATATGTGTATATATGTATGTATATACACACACATATACATACATATATATGTGTGTGTGTATGTATCTTCTATGAGTTCTATTCCTGTAAGGAACCCTGACTAATACAATGTATATGGTCTAAAAAGAGTCCACATGAATTATATCTAGATGAAGGGAGTTTATTAAGGAGTGTTAACTCACACAATCACAAGGTGAGGTCCCACCACAAGTCATCTACAAGCTGAGGAGGCAGGAAGCCAGTCTGAGTCCCAAGGCTTAAGAACTTGGAGTCCAGTGGTCCAGGGCAGGAAGCATCCAGCAAGTGAGGAAGATGGAGGCTGGGAGGCTAAGCCAGTCTAGCCTTTTCACCCTCCTCTGCCTGCTTTTATTCTGGCCAGACTGGCAGCTGATGAGACGGTGCCCACCCAGATTGAGGGGGGTTCTGCCTCTCCGAGTCCACTGACTCTAGTGTTATTCTCCTTTGGCAACACCCTCACAGACACACCCAGGAACAACGCTTTGATTGGATCTTTCAATCCAATCAAGCTGACATTCAGTATTAACCATCACGCCCAGGAAACTCACTCACGGGTCACGATATGTGAAGGTCACTCTAAAATCACTCTGGCTATAAGAGATATTACCCAGGCCTGGCGTGGTGGCTCACGCCTGTCATCCCAGCACTTTGGGAGGCCGAGGCGGGTGGATCACTTGAGGTCAGGAGTACAAGAGCAGCCTAACCAACATGCTGAAACCCCATCTCTACTAAAAATACAAAAATTAGCCGGGCATGGTGGTGCGCGCCTGTAGTCCCAGCTACTCGGGAGCTGAGGCAGGGGAATCACTTGAACCTGGGAGGCGGAGGTTGCAGTGAGGCGAGATCGCGCCATTGCACTCCAGCCTGGGTGACAGAGAAAGACTCTGTCAAAAAAAAAAAAAAAAACAACCATCAGCTGCTCTGCCTTATTCCAGGAGGTCCACAGAAAGTCTTGGGCAAAATGAAACAGCAGACTCTGGTCCCAGCTCTCTGGCTTTACACATCTACAGACCTTGGGTACCCCCAGCAGGCAGCACCCAGCAGGCCTGAATTATCCTGTCTCCCCCTCCTCCCCAGACGCGGTCTTGAGCCATGTCCTGTTTTGGAACTGTGGCTAAGGGGAGCTTGTGGGTATCAAGTCTCCAGGTATCAGCAGCTCCTCTCATAAACCAAAAATAGGCCGGGCGTGGTGGCTCATGCCTGTAATCCCAGCACTTTAGGAGGCTGAGGCGGACGGATCACGAGGTCAGGAGTTCAAGACCAGCCTGACCAACATGGTGAAGCCCCATCTCTACTAAAAATTAAAAAATTAGCCAGGCATGGTGGCGGGCGCTTGTAGTCCCAGCTGCTTGGGAGGCTGAGGCAGGGGAATCGTTTGAACCCGGTAGGCGGAGGTTGCAATGAGCCGAGTTGGGGCCACTGCTCTCCAGCCTGGGCAACAGAGTGAGACTCCTTCTCAAAAAAATAAAAAATAAATAAACAAAGCAAAAATAAAAATCTGAATGGACTCCCTCCTTGGCCAGGACACTCTAAAATTTAACATGAAATTATTTCAATTTCAATTTAAAGTTCATGCCATGTTGGGAAGTGGAGGTTGGCCAGGCCTCGCCACACCCCTCTGTTACCAGAAAGGGGTCCTCATCCAGATCCCAAGAGAGGGTTCTAGGATCTCATGCAAGAAAGAATTGAGTGCAAGTCCATAGACCAAAGGGAAAGCCAGTTTACTGGGAAAGTAAAGGAATAAAAGAATGGCTACTCCGTAGACAGAGCAGTCCCCAAGGTTGCTGGTTACCCATTTTTATGGTTCGTTCTTTCTTTTCTTTCTTTCTTTTTTTTTTGATTTTGAGACGGAGTCTTGCTCTGTCACCCAGGCTGGAGTGCAGTGGCACGATCTCGGCTCATCGCAACCTCTGCCTCCCGGGTTCAAGCGATTCTTCTGCCTCAGCCTCCCGAGTAGCTGGGACTACAGGCATGCACCACCACGCTGGGCTGATTTTTGTATTTTTAGTACAGATGGGGTTTTGCCATGTTGGTCAGGCTGGTGTCAAACTCCTGACCTCGTGATGCGCCTGCCTCGGCCTCCCAAAGTGCTGGGATGACAGGCGTGAGTCACCGCACCTGGCCTTTATGGTTATTTCTTGAAGATATGCTAAACAAGGGGTGGATTATTCATGCCTCCCCTTTTTAGACCATATAAGGTAACTTCCTGACGTTGCCATGGCATTTGAAAACTGTCATGGTGCTGGTGGGAATATAGCAGTGAGGACGACCAGAGGTCACTCTTGTGGCCATCTTGGTTTTGGTGGGTTCTGGCCGGCTTCTTTACTGCAACCTGTTTTATCAGCAAGGTCTTTATCACCTGTATCTTGTACCAACCTCCTATCTCATCCTGTGACTTAGAATGCCTTAACCATCTGGGAATGCAGCCCAGTAAGTCTCAGCCTCATTTTACCTAGCCTCTATTTAAGATGGAGTTGCTCTGGTTCAAACACCTCTGATCTTTCAGCATGAACATCAACACAGACCTTAAGTCTGATAAGAAACATCTAGAGTCTCTGGTTGGGCGCGGTGGCTCACGCCTGTCATCCCAGCACTTTGGGAGGCCGAGGCGGGCGGATCATGAGGTCAAGAGACTGAGACCATCCTGGCCAACATGGTGAAACCCCGTCTCTACTAAAAATACAAAAATTAGCTGGTCGTGGTGGTGCATGCCTGTAATCCCAGCTACTCAGGAGGCTGAGATAGGAGAATCACTTGAACCTGGGAGGCGGAGGTTGCAATGAACCAAGATTCCGCCACTGCACTCCAGCCTGGATGACAAGAGTGAAACTCCGTCAAAAAAAAAAAAAGAAAAAGAGAAGAAAAAAGAAAAAAACATTTGCAGTCTCTTCTCTCAGAAGCCTGTTACCTGGGAAGCTTCATCTGCATAATAAAACCTCGGTCTCTACAACACCATCATAAGCCAGACATTCCTTACTACGGATAAAAACTCTTTCAACCAATTGCCAATAAGTATGTTTTTGTTTGTTTGTTTGTTTGTTTTGAGACAGAGTATCCATCTGTCGCCCAGGCTGGAGTGCAGTGGCGTGATCTCGGTTCACTGCACTCCACCTCCCAGGTTCAAGCAATTCTCATGCCTCAGCCTCCCTAGCAGCTGAGATTACAAGCGTGTGCCACCGAGCTGTGCTGATTTTTTTGTATTTTTAGTAGAAACCGGGTTTCGCCATGTTGGCCAAGCTGATCTCAAACTCCTGGCCTCAAGTGTTCAAGCGATTCTCCTGCCTCAGCCTCCCAAGTAGCTGAGATTACAGGTTCACACCACCACACCCAGCTAATTTTTTTTTTGGACAGAGTCTCGCTCTGTCGCCCAGGCTGGAGTGCAGTGGCGCAATCTCGGCTCACTGCAAACTCCACCTTCCGGGTTCACTCCATTCTCCTGCCTCAGCCTCCCGAGTAGCTGGGACTACAGGTGCCTGCCACCACATCAGGCTAATTGTTTTGTATTTTTAGTAGAGACGGGATTTCACCGTCTTAGCCAGGATGGTCTTGATCTCCTGACCTCGTCATCTGCCCGCCTCGGCCTCCCAAAGTACTGGGATGACAGGCGTGAGCCACTGCACCCGGCCTGATTTTGTATTTTTAGTAGAGACAGGGTGTCACCATGTTGGCCAGGATGGTCTCGAACTCCTGACCTCAGGTGACCCACCCACCTCGGCCGCCCAAAGTGCTAGAACGACAGGTGTGAGCCACCGCGCCCGGCCCTGAATATGTTTAAGTGTAACCCCGCTTTGAGTCACCCCGCCCTTCGAGATAGAACCAACGTACATCTTACATGTATTGATTGATGCTTCAAGTCTTCCTAAAATGTATAAAAGCAAGCTACACCCCAACCACCTTGGGCCCACGTCATCAAGACCTCCTGAGGTTATGTCATGGTGTCCTCAACCCTGGCAAAGTCAACTTCCTCAATTATGGACACCTGCCTCAGATCCTTCTCGCGTTACAATTCGAAGAGAGAAAAGGATGCTTCCTCCCCCTAGTGGCCATCAGGACAATTGCTTCCATTCAAGGCAAAGTTCTTCCAGAGAAATCTCTTCTGGATGTGGCTTACCAGGATCCATACTAGAAAAAAAATGCAGAAACAGCGCCTCGGTAATTTCTGACATTAGAGTTCATGGTGACCGGGCGTGGTGGCTCACACCTGTCATCGCAGCACTTTGGGAGGCCGAGGCGGGCGGATCATGAGGTCAGGAGTTCAAGACCAGCCTGGGCAACATGGTGAAACCCTGTCTCTATTAAAAATACAAAAATTAGCCAGGTGTGGTGGCACATGCCTGTAGTCCCAGCACTTTGGGAGGCCGAGGCGGGTGGATCACGAGGTCAGGAGTTCAAGATCAGCCTGGGCAACATGGTGAAACCCCGTCTCTATTAAAAATACAAAAATTAGCCGGGTGTGGTGGCACATGCCTGTAGTCCCAGCACTTTGGGGGGCCGAGGCTGGCGGATCATGAGGTCAGGAGTTCGAGACCAGCCTGGGCAACATGGTGAAACCCTGTCTCTACTAAAAATACAAAAATTAGCCGGGCATGGTGGTGTGTGCCTGTAATCCCAGCTCTTTGGCAGGCTGAGGAAGGAAAATCGCTTGAAACCGGAAGGCAGAGGTTGCAGTGAGCTGAGATCACACCATTGCACTCCAGCCTGGGCAACAAGAGCGAAACTCTCTCAATAATAATATTAATAATAGAGTTCATGGTCCATCAGTGAAGTGTGATAGAAAAGGAAACGGTACAGTCCCATCTTGAAGTCCACTTTTAAATAATAAGGTGCTCATTGGAAGACAATCGAATCAAAACATAAGGCTAAGATGAGGAACAGCCCAAGCCATACATGTTCAAGGTATTAAGGAAATAGAATTAAAAAGCAAAATCTCTACCAGGAGTGGTGGCTCATGCCTGTCACCCCAGCACTTTGGGAGGCCGAGGCGGGCGGACCACTTGAGGTCAGGAGTTCGAGACCAGCCTAAGCAACATGATCAAACTCCATCTCTACTAAAAAATACAAAATCAGCCAGGCGTGTGGCAGGCGCCTGTAATCTCAGCTACTCAGGAGGCTGAGGCAGGAGAATCGCTTGAATCCTGGAGGCAGAGGTTGCAGTGAGCCGAGATCAGCCACGACACCCCAGACTGAGTGACAGGGACTCTGTCTCAAAAAAAAAAAAAAAAAACAAAACAACCAAAGGCCAGGTGCAGTGGCTCACACCTCTCATCCCAGCACATTGGGAGGCCAAGGTGGGCAGATCACTTCAGGTCAGGAGTTCGAGACCAGCCTGGCCAACATGGAGAAACCCTGTCTCTACCAAAAAAATACAAAAATTGGCCGGGTACGGTGGTTCACGCCTGTAATTGCAGCACTTTGGGAGGCCAAGGCAGGTGGATCACCTGAGGTCCGGAGTTCGAGACCAGCCTGGCCAACATGGTGAAACCCCGTCTCTACTAAAAATACAAAAATTAGCTGGGCATGGTGGCACATGCCTGTAATCCCAGCTATTAGGGAAGCTGAGGCAGGAGAATCGCTTGAACCTGAGAGGCGGAGGTTGTGGTGAGCTGAGATCACGCCATTGCACTCCAGTCTGGGCAACAAGAGAGAAATTCTATCTCAAAAAAAAAAAAACAAAAACAAAAATTAGCCAGAGATGATGGTGCACAACTGTAATTCCAGCTACTCGAGAGGCTGAGGCAGGAGAATCGCTTGAACCGTGGAGGCGGAGGTTGCAGTAAGCCAAGATCTTCCAGGGCACTCCAGACTGAGTCACAGGGACTCTGTCTCAAAAAAACAAAACAAAACAAAACAAAAGCAAAAAAACTCCTCCCAATCCAGGAACTCCTTCCTTAACCCCTCTCCTCAAGGGTAGAAGAAAAAGAAAACCATTTTTCTACAGAACAAGCATTAAATTCAAATGTGATATACATCCCAGGCCATCCGTGAAAGGGATCAGAAACACAGAAAGAAATCTCACCCTTTTATGGGCCGGGTGTGGTGGCTCACGCCTGTCATCCCAGCACTTTGGGAGGCTGAGGCAGGTGGATCACCTGAGGTCGGGAGTTCGAAACCAGCCTGACCAACATGGAGAAACTTTGTGTCCACTAAAAATACAAAAAATAAGCCAGGCATGGTGGTGCCTGCCTGCAATCCCAGCTACTCGGGAGGCTGAGGCAGGAGAATCGCTTGAACCTGGGAGGCAGAGGTATCGGTGAGCCAAGATCGCACCACTGCACTCCAGCCTGGGTAACAAGAGCAGAACTCCGTCTCAAAAAAAAAAGAAAAGGAAAAAAAGAAAGAAATCTCATCCTTTTACGCAGCAAAGTGGAGACAGCCCTTTCCTTTCGTTTTCTGAAACTAAACAAGGACTCATTTTGACTGGAGGTGTAGGCTTTGCAATTTGGAGTGAGGTGACAGATTAAATTAAGCTCGTCTCCTCTGTGGACCCCGGGGGATGAGGCTTTTTTTCCTCCCCCTTGGGGATCACATTTCAAAGAGATTCCTCCCAGACACTGCAGGAAACATTCTTGAGCTGTGGTGCGGCTTTCTTTAAAAGATTTACACACATTTGAAAAAGGCAGACAAAGAACTTGCAGCTACCAGTTTGCTGGGGAGGCGGGCGGGGCGGAAAGTGGGAAAATATCCCTCTCCTCATTTTTCAACAAGAGAAAATGTAAGCCTCCGATTTTTTTTTTTTTTTTTTTTTTTTTTTTTTTTTTTTGAGACCAAGTTTTGCTCTTGTTGCCCAGGCTGGAGGGCAGTGGCGCGATCTCGGCTCACTGCAACCTCCACCTCCCGGGTTCAAACGATTCTCCTGCCTCAGTCTCCCGAGTAGCTGGAATTACAGGCGCCCACCACCACGCCCAGCTAATTTTGTGCTTTTTAGTAGAGATAGGGTTTCACCATGTTGGCCAGGGTGGTCTCGAACTCCTGACCTCAACTGATACACCCCCTTCGGCCTCCCAAAGTGCTGGGATTACAGGCATGAGCCACTGCGCCAGGCCAGCCTCTGAAGTTTTAGTGTATCTGCACTTGATAGGGGAAAATAATGAAAAAATCCTTTTGGATGTGGGATTGTTTTTAGTGAAACCCAACATTTAAAACAGCAAAGCAGACTGGGCACGGTGGCTCACGCCTGTAATCCCAACACTTTGGGAGGCCGAGGCGGGCGGGTCACGAGGTCAGGAGTTCGAGACCAGCCTGGCCAACATGGTGAAACCCCGTCTCTACTTAAAATACAAAAAAAAAAATTAGCCGGGCGTGGTGGCAGGTGCCTATAACCCCAGCTACTTGGGAGGCCAAGGCAGGAGAATCGCTTGAACCCAGGAGATGGATGTTGCAGTGAGCCGAGATCTTGCCTTTGCACTCCAGCCCAGGCGACAGTGCGAGACTCCATCTCAAAAAAAAAAAAAAAAAAAAAAGCGGCAAAGCAATAAAGTTGGGGCGGGGGGTTGCTTTTTCCCCATTCATGGTCACCCTAGCCCTGACTGCCTCTGACAGGTGCAATCTTGGAGCGAAGGAAGGCGGGTTACATCAGCTGCCCCATGCTGCCACCTGCTGGCAGGCACCGGTTCTCGCTCTTCCGGAATGGTCCACATGTTGCCATGGCCACAAGAGGGTTTCCCTGAAGAACTGGGCTGTCCAGATCTAACGTATGTTTGCAAAGAGCATTCAAGCCCAGGCGGGCTGCATGCATGAGCCTGAGCCACTTTAGGGGTGGTCACAGTGCTTATAATTTTTTTAGGGGGTGGAGAATCTATATACTCACAGAGGGATGCCCCTTGACTTACAGTGGGGTTACCTCCCCACAAGTCTATCATGGGTCCACATACCTTAACTTAAAAATGCATTTAGTATCTTGATACACTGATCGTAACGCTGAAAAGTTGTAAATCCAACCCCTGTAAGCTGGAAACTGTCTGTATATATGAACGTATACACACGCTTTTATTTTATTTATTTATTTATTTTGAGATGGATTCTCGCTCTGTCGCCCAGGCTGGAGTGCAGTGGCGCGATCTCGGCTCACTGCAACCTCTGCCTCCCGGGTTCACGACATTCTCCTGCCTCAGCCTCCCTAGTAGCTGGGGCTACAGGCGCCCGCCTCCATGCCTGGCCAATGTTTTGTATTTTTAGTAGAGATGGGGTTTCACCATGTTAGCCAGGATGGTCTCCATCTCCTGACCTTGTGATCCGCCTGCCTCAGCCTCCCAAAGTGCTGGGATTACAGGCGTGAGCCACTGCGCCCAGCCAGATGTCCACATCCTAATCCCCATGTGGGAGACAGAATAATGGCCCCAAAGATGTCCACATCCTAATCCCATGTGGGAGACAGAATAATGGCCCCCAAAGATGTCTACATTGCAATCCCATGTGGTAGAAGGAGTAATGGCCCCCAAAGATGTCCACATCCTAATCCCCACATGGTGGACAGTATAATGACCCTAAAAACGTTATCAACACCCAAATCCCCATGTGATAGACAGAATAATGGCCCCAAAGATTTATACATCCCACTCCCCATATGGTAGAGGAATAATATCCCCCAAAGCTGTCCACATCCCAGTCTCTAGAACCTGTGAATATGTGACCTCACCTGGAAAAACACACTTGGCAACTGTGGTTTAATTAGTGATCCTAAGAGGGGGGCTGTCCTGGATTCTCTGGGTTGGCCATCTGTCATCAGAAGGCTCCTTATGAGAGGGAGGCAAGAGGATCAAAGTTATAGAAGAGGTGACAATGGAAGCAGAGCCCGGAGTGATGTGGGTGTGGGTTTTTTGGGTTTTGCAAGTGGAGGAAGGGACCATGAGCCAAGGAAAGCAGGCAGCTTCTGGAAGCTGGCAAGGCAAGAAAATGCATTCACCTCCAAAGCCTCTAGAACAAACCAGTCCTGCCAACACTTTTATGTTAGCCTAGGGAAACTGACTTCAGCCTTCTGTTCTTCATAACTGTAAGACAGTTAATTTGTGTTGTTTTCAGCTACCACATTTGTGATAACTTGTTATAGCAGCTACAGGTCACTAATAGCTACAGGTCACTACACAGCCAAATACAAACACCCAATGAAACTGTCTGCAAGAAGAAAAAGCAGTGACAAATGCTCACGTTTTTTCTTCTTTTTACAACTTAGAGCATTAGATAGATAGAAAATCAGAAAGGGGAAAGAAAGAAAGAAAGGAAGGAAGAAAAGAAAGAAAGAAAGAAGGAAAGAAAGAAAGAGAAATGAAAGGGAAGAAAGGAAGAAAAAGAAGAAAGAGGTAAAGGAGGAAAGAGAAACAAGGAAAGAAAGAAAGAAGAAAGAAAGAGAAGAAAGGAATTAAAAGAAGAAAGAGGTAAAGGGGGAAAGAGAAACAAGGAAAGAAAGGAAAGAACAAAAGAGAGAAGAAAGAAGAAAGAAAGAAGAAAGAGAAAGAAAGAAAGAGTGAGTCTGGGCGTGATGGCTCACGCCTGTAATCCCAGCACTTTGGGAGGCTGAGGCAGGTGGATCACGAGGTCAGGAGATTGAGACCATCCTGGCTAACATGGTGAAACCCCGTCTCTACTAAAAATACAAAACATTAGCCGGGCATGGTGGCAGGTGCCTGTAGTCCCAGCTACTCAGGAGGCTGAGACAGGAGAAAGGCGTGAACCTGGGAGGCGGAGCTTGCAGTGAGCCGAGATCGCACTGCTGCACTCCAGCTTGGGAGACAGCGAGACTCCGTTAAAAAAAAAAAAAAAAAAAGAAAGAAAGAAAGAAAGAGAGAAAGAAAGAGGGAAGGAAGGAAGGGAGGGAGGAAGGAAGGAGAGGAAGAAATAGGAGGAAAAAATAGATTTTGGTACATTATGTCGATGAACTCACCAGGACTTGGAATTTAAGGACAAAAGGGAAAAAAAAAATCCCAAATTAATACACCTTCCCACTCCCAGGAACCCCAGGCCAGTGGCATAAGTGACAACTAACTTTGGGTGTGTGGGAAGGAATTAGCATCTGTCTGAATGCTCTCCCTTGGGAAAGAGAAGCTGGGGTATCCTCCCAGACAAGAGAAAGAAATCCCAGAAAACCACTCATAAAGATTGAGGGGAGCCTGCAAGAAGATGAGAGGAGCTGTCTTTCTCTGCTAAGTTTCTGGTTAGGAAGAAAACTCCCTGTGCCTACTTGACCTGAGGCAAAGAGGGTCCAATGGGGAGTGATGGTATAATGGGCACCTTCTAGAACCCCCTGGCTCCTGAACTTGGAAGAGGAGCCCATGAGGTTCTCATGGTGAATGGAGAGGCAGGACAGTGGTGCTGATGAGGTGGCTCCCAGCCAAGTACAAGGGATGCCCACCCCAGAAATTCTAATGGAGACTCTTTGGCTGTCTCTAAGAGGATCTCTGAATACAAAGGAAGACAGGATGGCAATGAACAATGCCCACCATAGCCATGTCTACCACATGGATGGGGACTTGGAAAACCAGCCAGGCTCCAGCATCAAAAGGGTCAGCCTGGACAGAGACCATCTCCCACCTCCAACCCCTTCAGTAGGGATGGAAGACCCTGCCTGCTCTGGTCCTCCTCTCTGCCCAGAAGGGGAGGCAGTTCCCAAGTCAGACCCTAGCCCTTCCTCCATGGAGCAGCCATCAGGGAGGAATGTCTCAGCACTCACCATACAGGAAAGTCAGGATCTTAGTTTTAAAAACTGAAGTTTTCTTTAAAGCTGATAGGGGCTTGGGGCCGGGTGCAGTGGCTCACGCCTGTAATCCCAGCACTTTGGGAGGCTGAGGTGGGCAGATCATGACGTCAGCAGATCGAGACCACAGTGAAACCCTGTCTCTACTAAAAATACAAAAAAATTAGCCAGGCGCGGTGGCGGGCACCTGCAGTCCCAGCTACTTGGGAGGCTGAGGCAGGAGAATGGCATGAACCCGGGAGGTGGAGCTTGCAGTGACCCGAGATCATGCCACTGCACTCCAGCCTGGATGACAGAGCGAGACTCTGTCTCAAAATAATAATAATAATAATAATAATAATAATAATAATAATAAACTTGCCCAGTACTGCAAACTAGAATTCTGAGATCAAGATGTCGCAGAGCTACGTTCCCTCCAGAGGCTCTAGGGGAGGACTCTTCCTGCCTCTCCCAGTTCCTGGGGGCTCCAGGTGTCCCTGGGCTTGTGGCTGTATCACTCTAGTCTCTGCCTCTGTCTCCATGTGGCCTTCTCACCTGTGTCTGTGTCCTCATGTGGCAATCTCCCCTCTCTTCTGTGTGTTTCTGTGTCTCTTGTTTTCTTATAAGCACATCAGTCATATTGGATTTAGAGCTCATCCTAATGACCTCATCTTAACTTGATTTCATCAGCAAAGATCTTACTTCTAAATAAGGTACCATTCACAGGTTCCAGGGGCCACAGCCTGGACATATCTTTTGGGGAACATAATTCAACCCACAACAACTTGCTTTGACGATTATTCCATTTTGTTTTGTTTTCTCATCTTTTTAGTTGAAAAAAAAATGTTTAGACTGAGAGTAAAGAAAGTACCAAAATAATCTAAAATGTACACTAGAGGAAAACAAGAAGTAGAAAACCTTGTTGACATCGCGGAAGAGGCCCAGGGAGAAATGGGTATGACATTGGTAGGAGGGAAATATTTTCCTCTTCTGTAGCATCTTCTGCTGATTTCCCTGTATCCACAGGTGGGGTGTGATCTAATCTGGCGGCAAATGCCTGCATTCTCATGGTGGCTACATGAAAAGATTTGAGTACAGATCCATACAGGAGAGACAGACGGGACTGTCTGAGGCAGAAAGAGAGAGAGAGACAGAAAGCCTCACCTTTCTCACTGTTGAAATGGCATCACTAATAAGTCACAGAGCTGTGCAAGGCAGCCTGAAAGGAGAACCTCATATTTCATAGACACCTATAGTTGCTACATCCATCACTGGTGCCAAAGTTCTGTTCAGGGTGAAGCTTCTAACAGACACCCCTCAAGGTGAACACTGGAGTCCCACTTTACAGCATGAAGAGGACCAAAACTTTGCTTACAGTCAATATCAAAGCTGAGCTCACACCCCCATCAGCGTGGTCCTCAGTAAAGCCTGGGAAATAATCTACAAAGTAGAAGCAGTCCAAGCCTGTCCACAGAAGCCTCCAGTCACTTATCATGTGAACACCAAGAACAAGAAGCCACTGGAGGTACATCTCTTTATTATTATGTCTTGTGTGCTTTGACGTTAGTTCCAGGTCACAAGAAAAAGTTATTTCCTGGCTAAAATGGCATCATAAATGGCTCCTGTTTTCTTAAACTGGAAGTCTCTGAAGCCAGCAGAAGAGAGGAGCATGTGGTACTGGGTGGGGGTCCTCTCCTGCCCTTCCGTCTGCACGAGCATGTTCAGAGAGTAGAGCTGCGTGAGGAGAGGACCTCGCCTGTCTTCATCCAGGAGGCTTTCAATTACCAGAATGCCACCACCTAGAAAGGGAGGGGCACAGTCCACAACACACACAAACACACAGACAGACTGTGCCAAAGTCCCAGTGAACCATAAGGACAGCCAGACCTCAGAGGACATTCAGGGCACTGTCCCCATCACACACTCAGAGGCTGTGCCCACGTCCTCATGGATCATCAGGATGGGTGAACCTCACAGGACGCTGGGACACTGTCCCCATCACACACATAGAGGCTGTGCCCATGTCCTCATGAACCATCAGGATGGATGGACCTCACAGGAGAACTGGGACACCGTCCCCATCACACACACACAGAGGCTGTGCCCACATCCTCATGGGCCATCAGGATGGATGGACCTCATAGGACACTGGGACGCTATCCCCATTACACACAGAGGCTGCGCCCATGTCCTCATGAACCATCAGGATGGGTGGACCTCACAGGACACTGGGACACTGTCCCCATCATACACACAGAGGTTGTGCCCATGTCCTCATGGACCATCAGGATGCATGGACCTCAAAGGACACTGGGACACTGTCCCCATCACACACACACAGGCTGTGTGCACATCATCATGAAGCATCAGGATGGGTGGACCTCACAGGACACTGTCCCTATCACACACACAGAGGCCGTGCCCAAGTCCTCATGAACCATAAAGATGGGTGGACCTCACAGGAGAGCTGGAGCACTGTCCTTATCACACACAGAGAGGCTGTGCCCACATCCTCATGGGCCATCAGGATGGATGGACCTCACAGGACACTGGGACGCTATCCCCATTACACACAGAGGCTGTGCCCACGTCCTCATGAACCATCAGGATGGGTGGACCTCACAGGACACTGGGACACTGTCCCCATCACACACAAAGAGGTTGTGCCCACATCCTCATGGACCATCAGGATTGATGGACCTCACAGGAGAGCTGGGACACTGTCCCTATCACACACAGAGGCTGTGCCCACGTCGTCATGAACCATCAGGATGGGTGGACCTCACAGGACACTGGAACACTGTCCCCATCACACACACAGAGGCTGTGTCCACATCCTCATGGATCATCAGGATGGGTGGACCTCACAGGAGAGCTGGGACATGGTCCCTATCTCACACCCAGAGGCTGTGCCCACATCCTCATGAACCATCAGGAGGGATGGACCTCACAGGACACTGGGACACTGTCCCCATCACACACACAGAGGCTGTGTCCACATCCTCATGGATCATCAGGATGGGAGGACCTCACAGGAGAGCTGGGACATGGTCCCTATCTCACACCACAGAGGCTGTGCCCACATCCTCATGTGCCATCAGGATGGATGGACCTCACAGGAGAGCTGGGACACAGTCCCTATCTCACACACAGAGGCTGTGCCCACATCCTCATGTGCTATCAGGATGGATGGACCTCACAGGACACTGGGACACTGTCCCCATCATACACAGAGGCTGTGCCCACGTCCTCATGAAGCATCAGGATGGGTGGACCTCACAGGAGAGCTGGGACATGGTCCCTATCTCACACACAGAGGCTGTGCCCACGTCCTCATGGACCATCAGGATGGATGGACCTCACAGGACACTGGGACACTGTCCCCATTACACACAGAGGCTGTGCCCACATCCTCATGTGCCATCAGGATGGATGGACCTCACAGGAGAGCTGGGACACTGTACCCATCACACACAGAGGCTGTGCCCACGTCGTCATGAACCATCAGGATGGGTGGACCTCACAGGACACTGGGACACTGTCCCCATCTCACACATAGAGGCCATGCCCAAGTCCTCATGAACCGTCAAGATGGGTGGACCTCACAGGAGAGCTGGAACACTGTCCTCCTTATCACACACAGAGAGGCTGTGCCCATGTCCTCATGGACCATCAGGATGGGTGGACCTCACAGGAGAACTGGGACACTGTCCCCATCTCACACAGAGAGGCTGTGTCCATGTACTCATGGACCACCAGGATGGGTGGACCTCACAGGACACTGAGACACTGTCCCCATCACACACACAGAGGCTGTGCCCACATCCTCATGAACCATCAGGATGGGTGGACCTCACAGGAGAACTGGGACACTGTCCCCAACACACACACAGAGGCTGTGCTCACGTCCTCATGAACCATCAGGATGGATGGACCTCACAGGAGAGCTGGGACACTGTCCCCATCACACACAGAGCGACCGTGTCCACGTCCTCATGGATCATCAGGATAGGTGGACCTCACAGGACACTGGGACACTGTCCCCTCACACACACAGAGGCTGTGCCCACATCCTCATGGATCATCAGGATGGGTGGACCTCACAGGACACTGGGACACTGTCCCCTCACACACACAGAGGCTGTGCCCACGTCCTCATGGACCATCAGGATGGGTGGACCTCACAGGAGAGCTGGGACACTGTCCCTATCTCATACACAGAGGCTGTGCCCATGTCCTCATGAAGCATCAGGATGGGTGGACCTCACAGGAGAGCTGTGACATGGTCCCTATCTCACACACAGAGGCTGTGCCCACATCCTCATGGACCATCAGGATGGATGGACCTCACAGGACACTGGGACACTGTCCCCATTACACACAGAGGCTGTGCCCGCATCCTCATGTGCCATCAGGATGGATGGACCTCACAGGAGAGCTGGGACACTGTCCCCATCACACACAGAGGCTGTGCCCACGTCCTCATGAACCATCAGGATGGGTGGACCTCACAGGACACTGGGACACTGTCTCCATCACACACACAGAGGCTGTGTCCACATCCTCATGGATCATCAGGATGGGTGGACCTCACAGGAGAACTGGGACACTGTCCCCATCACACACACACACAGAGGCTGTGCCCACATCCTCATGGACCATCAGGATGGGTGGACCTCACAGGACGCTGGGACACTGTCCCCATCACACACAGAGGCTGTGCCCACGTCGTCATGAACCATCAGGATGGGTGGACCTCACAGGACACTGGGACACTGTCCCCATCACACACACAGAGGCTGTGTCCACATCCTCATGGATCATCAGGATGGGTGGACCTCACAGGAGAGCTGGGACACAGTCCCTATCTCACACACAGAGGCTGTGCCCACATCCTCATGTGCTATCAGGATGGATGGACCTCACAGGACACTGGGACACTGTCCCCATCATACACAGAGGCTGTGCCCACGTCCTCATGTGCCATCAGGATGGATGGACCTCCCAGGACACTGGGACACTGTCCCCATCATACACAGAGGCTGTGCCCACGTCCTCATGAAGCATCAGGATGGGTGGACCTCAGAAGTCAGTGGGGCACTGTCCTCATCACACACACAAATACTAGCCTCATTCTGAAAGAATTTCACCAAAGTGAGGCCACTGAAGTTTCAGAGGACCTTTCACTTTTTCCATCTTTATGTGGTTTTATCAATAGAATAGAAATTAGGACCCTATTTATTGCAGGTCGTTATCTAAAAGGAAAGCCATATTGGGCAGGATGTCTACCCTTACCTGTGGGATGATTTCAGTGCCTGCCTTCTAAATGTGACTCGTAAAATTCTGCCCCGTGTCACAAGCGCACGCTGAAATGCAAAACCCACAACTTACCTGGCTTGCAAGTGTGGTAGATCCTCTCCAGCAGGTGTGAGCACTTTCCGTCTGCCCAGTCATGGAGGACCCTGGCCAGGATGTACAGATCAGCTTCCGGAAGAGGGTCTTTAAAGAAATCCCCTGGAACACAGGGCAGGCACCCCGAGGTCAGCCTGCTATCCAATCCCATTTGACTAAACCTATTCTGGGCACAAAAGGTCACCTGGATGGGTCATGCCTTTCCCAGGTCTTCCAGGCTAGTCACCTGCAGACCTAGCCTCAGAAAACAAAAAGGCTTAGGAGAAAGATAAGAAAATACTGAGGTCGGGCGCGGTGGCTCACGCCTGTAATCCTAGCACTTTGGGAGGTGGAGGTGGGCAGATCACGAGGTCAGGAGATCAAGACCATCCTGGCTAACACGGTGAAACCCTGTCTCTACTAAAAATACAAAAATATTAGCCGGGCGTGATGGCAGGTGCCTGTAGTCCCAGCTACTTGGGAGGCTGAGGCAGGAGAATGGCTTGAACCCGGGAGGCGGAGCTTGCAGTGAGCCCAGATCGCGCCACTGCACTCCAGCCTGGGCAACAGAGCGAGACTCCATCTCAAAAAAAAAAAAAAAAATACCGAACGATAAGTGTGGCCTCTTTCTCTCCTTCTCCTTTAAAAAAAATCATAATATGGTTTCTTTCTTTTTGTTTTTGTTTGTTTGTTTGTTTATTTGTTTGAGATGGACTTTTGCTCTTGTTGCCCAGGCTGGAGTGCAAGGGCCTGATCTCGGCTCACCGCAACCTCCACCTCCTGGTTGCAAGCGATTTTCCTGCCTAAGCCTCCTGAGTAGCTGGGATTACAGGCACACGCCACCACGCCCGGCTAATTTTTGTATTTTTAGTAGAGACGGGATTGCTCCATGTTGCTGAGGCTGGTCTCGAACTCCCAACCTGAGGTGATCCGCCTGCCTCGGCCTCCCAAAGTGCTGGGATTACAGGCATGAGCCGCTGTGCCCGGCCCATGTTCTTTCTTTCTTTCTGATGTCCCCTGCAAAAGCACTGCTGCTGATATCACCCAAAGCCGTGGATTCCAGGAGTCCCTGGGAATTCGGTCAGCAGCTCCTAACTGATGAGTTGAACTGAACCTACAGTCAAGACCTGTTCTCCAGATTTAAAGTAAATACGCAAGACTGACCCTTTATGTGTGTGCGATGTGAAACACTCAAGTCTTGTCATAGTTTTCCTGCAAAATGATAAGGTGCCAATCTTGGGCAAGATCTTGGTGAGCTCTGTGCAGTGAAGAGTTAACTCAGGCCAGGCGCGGTGGCTCACTCCTGTAATCCCAGCACTTTGGGGGGCCGAGGCAGGTGGATCACAAAGTCGGGAGTTCAAGACCAGCCTGGCCAAGATGGTGAAACCCCATCCCTACTAAAAATACAAAAATTGGCCGGGCATGGTGGTGGGCGCCTGTAATCTCAGCTACTCGGGCGGATGAGGCAGAGAATTGCTTGAACCCAGGAGGCGGAGGTTGCAGTGAGCCAAGATCACGCCACTGCACTCCAGCCTGGGCAACAGAGTGAGACTCTATCTCAAAAAAAAAAAAAAAAAAAAAAAGGCTGGGCTCAGTGGCTCACACCTGTAATCCCAGCACTTTGGGAACCAAGGTGGGGGGCAGACCACAAGGTCAGGAGATCGAGACCATCCTGGCTAACACGGTGAAACCCCATCTCTACTAAAAATACAAAAAAAAAAAAAATTAGCTGGGTGTGGTGGCGGGTGCCTGTAGTCCCAGCTACTCGGGAGGCTGAGGCAGGAGAATGGCATGAACCCGGGAGGTGGAGCTTGCAGTGAGCCGAGATTGCACCACTGCACTCCAGCCTTGGTGACAGAGCGAGACTCTGTCTCAAAAAAAAAAAAAAAAAAGCATTAACTCAGGCCAGGCGCGGTGGCTCACTCCTGTAATCCCCAGCACTTTGGGAGGCCGAGGCAGGTGGATCACGAGGTCAGGAATTCAAGACCAGCCTGGCCGAGATAGTGAAACCCTGTCTCTACTAAAAATACAAAAAATTAGCCAGGCATGGTGATAGGCACCTGTAAAATCTCAGCTACTTAGGAGGCTGAGGCAAAAAATTGCTTGAACCTGGGAGGCAGAGGTTGCAGTGAGCTTGGATCACGCCACTGCACTCTAGCCTGGGTGACAGAGTGAGACTCCGTCTCAAAAAAAAAAAAAAAAGGGAGGTTAACTCAGCAGGCCTGTGTTGTCCAAACCCTCCACATTCTAAAGAGAGGATTGGCACTTAATTGGCAACTGTAATCTCTAAGAACGTCCTACCTCACAAGGGTATCTTTGTTCAGCTGGGTCTCTGGGCCACCCAGGATAGTCTGTACTAACAGTGGGATTTAGTATAGGATCACCTGGGGAAGTCTGGAAGAGGTGAAGATTGGAGTCAGCCATGCAGGGTGTCTGCCATGTCTGTGTAACCAGTCTCCAAGAAAATCCTTGGATGTCAGGGATTGCGGAGGCTCTCCAGGCTGGCAGTGAGTGGTGTGTGTTGTCAAACCTTGTTGTTGGCGGAATTAATTGCTGTCCACAGCTCCACTGGGAGAAGACAACAAGAAGCTCACGTGTGGTTTGTCCCAAACTCTATCCCATGCTCCTTTCTCCTTTGCTGATATGCATCTGTATTCTTTCATTGTTGTAAATATAACTATGTGTATGATGGCTCTTCTGAGCTCCGTGTGTCCTTCTGGTGAATTATTGAACCTGAAGATAGTCGTGGAGACCCTGGCCACACCCTTCACTGCAGAAATGATATGACTGGCTGGGTGCGGTGGCTCACGCCTGTAATCCCAGCACTTTGGGAGGCCGAGGCGGGCAGATCTCCTGAGGTCACGAGTTCGAGACCAGCCTGGTCAACATGGTGAAACCCCATCTCTACTAAAAATACAAAAAAAGGCCAGGGGCGGTGGCTCATGCCTGTCATCCCAGCACTTTGGGAGGCTGAGGCAGGCGGATCACCTGAGGTCAAGAGTTCAAGACCAGCCTGGCCAACATGGTGAAACCCCATCTCTACTAAAAATACAAAAAGGCTGGGTGTGGTGGCTCACACCTCTAATCCCGGCACTTTGGGAGGCCAAGGCGGGCGGATCACACGGTCAGGAGACTGAGACCAGCCTGGCTAACACAGTGAAACTCCGCCTCTACTAAAAATATAAAAGATTAGCCAGGTGTGGTGGTGGGTGCCTGTAGTCCCAGCTACTTGGGAGGCTGAGGCAGGAGAATGGTGTGAACCCGGGAGGCGGAGCTTGAAGGGAGCCGAGATCTGTCACCACACTCCAGCCTGGGCAACAGAGTGAGACTCCATCTCAAAAAAAAAAAAAAATTAGCTGGATGTGGTGGTGCATGCCTGTAATCCCAGCTACTCGGGAGGCTGAGGCAGGAGAATTGCTTGAACCCAGGAGGTGGAGGTTGCAGTGAGCTGAGATTGCACCACTGCACTCCAGCCTGGGCGACAAAGCAAGACTCTGTATCAAAAATAATAATAATAATAATTGTAAGAAAACTGTATATCTACACCCAGCTTTCCATCCATCATGAATAACAGACAGTGTGCAGATGAGGGTGTTTCTGGGGGTGAGAAGAAAACCACATCACGTCTTCTTCATTTCCCAGAAACATCCAGTCCCCCTGGGGAAGCCGTGAGACACATCTCTGCTTCCCCACAGACACAAACACACCTTCCTGGAAGTCAATGTGTTCTTCCTCCTGGAATGAGAAGTGCTGCTTTGCCGTCCACACCACTTCTGGGATGTCAAAAACGGTGATCTTACATCCAGGGTACAGAGACATGCATTCCTTAGCCAGAGCTCCAGCCCCACCTGGAAGGGGACACAGCCTGTTTGACCCTCAGAGATGAACCTGAGAGACATCGCTCACCCTCCACACACCATGGACTCCACACACCACACTCCATGAAGGGTCCAACCCAGGAACTTGGGTCCTTCCGCCATGTCTGGGCTTTTTTCTTTTTCTTTTTATTATGCTTTAAGTTCTAGGGTACATGTGCACAATGTGCAGGTTTGTTACATATGTATCCATGTGCCATGGTGGTTTGCTGCACCCATCGACTCGTCATTTACATTAGGTATTTGTCCTAATGCTCTCCCTCCCCCAGCCTCCCAGCCCCCCAGGCCCTAAGAGACCCCGGTGTGTGATGTCCCCCTCCCTGTGTCCATGTGTTCTCATTGTTCAGTTCCCAACTATGAGTGAGAACACGCGGTGTTTGGTTTTCTGTCCTTGCGATAGTTTGCTGAGAATGATGGTTTCCAGCTTTATCCATGTCCCTGCAAAGGACATGAACGCATCCTTTTATTTATTAATTAATTTATTTTTGAGACGGAGTCTGGCTCTGTCGCCCAGGCTGGAGTGCAGTGGCGCGATCTCTGCTCACTGCAAGCTCTGCCTCCCGGGTTCATGCCATTCTCCTGCCTCAGCCTCCCGAGTAGCTGGGACTACAGATGCCCGCCACCATGCCCGGCTAATTTTTTTTTTTTTTTTTAGTAGAGATGGGGTTTCTCCGTCTTAGCCAGGATGGTCTCGATCTCCTGACCTCATGATCCGCCCGCCTCGGCCTCCCAAAGTGCCGGGATTACAGGCGTGAGCCATTGTGCCTGGCCTCTCTCCCCTTTCTTTTTTTTTTTGTTTTTTTTGTTTTTTTGAGATGGAGTCTGGCTCTGTCACCCAGGCTGGAGTGCAGTGGCACGATTTCCGCTCACTGCAAGCTCTGCCTCCCGGGTTCACACCATTCTCCTGCCTCAGCCTCCCCAGTAGCTGAGACTACAGGCGCCCACCACCACGCCCAGCTAATTTTTTTTTTGTATTTTTAGTAGAGACAGGGTTTCTCCATGTTAGCCAGGATGGTCTCGATCTCCTGACCTCGTGATCCGCCCCTCTCGGCCTCCCAAAGTGCTGGGATGACAGGCGTGAGCCACCGCGCCCGGCCGAACTCATCCTTTTTTATCCACCATGTCTGATCTTGATGGCGACGTGATTATCTACAGGCCCCTGAGTTCAGGTGGTCTTTCCGGCTGGGCTGACCCAAGCTCCAAGCTTCCATATGGCCACGCACTTAACTGTGTGTTCTTGAAGCCGGCACACCTGTCCAGCCAAGGGCGGCCAACAGCTAAGAGAAGGACGTAATAACAAGCCCCATTCAGAGGCCCCGGTGAGTTGTGCACACAAAATCCATCGTGGGCCACAGAGACTTCCAGCCCCATGCTCCTTGTCCATTATTTCTGTGGAAAGTCAGTGTTTTTATTTATTTTGAGATGGAGTCTCACTCCGATACCAGGCTGGAGTGCAGTGGCGCGATCTCAGCTCACTGCAACCTTCACTTCCCGGGTACAAGCGATTCTCCTGCCTCAGCCTCCTGAGTACCTGGGATGACAGGCACCTACCGTCATGCCTGGCTAAGTTTTTGTATTTTTAGTAGAGACCGGGTTTCACCATGTTGGTCAGACTGGTCTCGAACTCCTGACCTTGGGATCTGCCCGCCTTGGCCTCCCAAAGTGCTGGGATTACAGGCATGAGCCACCGCGCCCAGCCTTTTTTTTTTTTTTTTTTTTGTATTTTTAGTAGAGATGGGGTTTCACCATGTTGACCAGGCTGGTCTCGAACTTCTGACCTTGGGATCTGCCCGCCTCGGCCTCCCAAAGTGCTGGGATTACAGGCATGAGCCACCGTGCCCAGCCTTTTTTTGTATTTTTAGTAGAGACGGGGTTTCACCATGTTGACCAGGCTGATCTCGAACTCCTGACCTCAGGAGATCCACCCGCCTCGGCCTCCCAAAGTGCTGGGATTACAGGAGTGAGCCACCGCGCCCGCTCTGCTTGTTCATTATTTTCTTCCCAAGCTGCTCCCCAGGCAGGGGGATCCTGAACTCTATCTATCCCTGCTCACAGTGACTAAAAGTAATAAACTTGGAGAAGCTCCTCACTCTGCAAAGGGCCTTCTACCAGCCAGGAGCTGTTCTGAGTGATCCACTGAGTCACAGGAGGGAGATAGGGTGGGTGGATCTCGGCCCAGAGTGTGACAGCCCTGTGGGGTAGAGGAGGTGCTTAAGGGGTGAGCTCGGGGTTGGGGATTTGTATTCGAAAAGCAAGCTCAGCCTGGGTGCGGTGGCTCATGCCTGTAATCCCACCACTCACTCTGGGAGGCCGAGGCAGGAGGACTGCATGAAACTGGAGTCTGACACCAGCCAGGGCAACATAGGGAGACTCGTTCTCTACAAAAAAGTTTCAAAATGAGCTCGGCGCGGTGGCTCATGCCTGCCATCCCGGCACTTTGGGAGGCGGAGGCGGGTGGATCACGAGGTCAGGAGATCGAGACCATCCTGGCTAACACGGAGAAACCCCGTCTCTACTAAAAAAAAACAAAAAATTAGCTGGGCGTGGTGGCGGGCGCCTGTAGTCCCAGCTACTCAGGAGGCTGAGGCAGGAGAATGGCATGAACCCAGGAGGCAGAGCTTGCAGTGAGCGGAGATTGCACCACTGTACTCCAGCCTGGGTGACAGAGCGAGACTCCGTCTCAAACAAAAAAAATAAATAAATAAAAGTAAATAAATAAATAAATAAATAAATAAATAAATAAAACAAGCTCAGCTCAGCCTGGGTGTGGTGGCTTACGCCTGTAATCCCAGCACTTTTGGAGGCTGAGGCAGCAGGATTGCATGAGCCTAGGAGTCTGAGACCAGCCAGGGCAACGTAGAGAGACTCAGGCTCTACAGAAAAGTTTTAAAACGAGCTAGGTGTGGCGGCAGTCATCTGTAGTCCCAGCTACTTGGGAAGCTGAGGTGGGAGGACCACTTGAGCCTGAGAGTCTGAGGCTGCAGTGAGCTATCATCACACCGTTGCACTCAAGCCTGGGTGACAAACAGGACCCTCTCTCAAAAACTAAAAACAAAACCGAGGCGGGTGGATCATGAGGTCAGGAGTTCGAGACCAGCCTGGCCAACATGGCAAAACCCCGTCTCTATTAAGAAATACAAAAATTAGCCTGACAGAGTGGTGCGCACCCGTAATCCCACCTACTCGGGAGGCTGGGGCAGGAGAATCGCTTGAACCCGGGAGGCGGAGGTTGCCGTGAGCCAAGATCGTGCCACTGCACTCCAGTCTGGGCGAGAGAGCGACACTTCATCTCAAAAAAAAAATAATTAGCCTGGTGTGGTGGCAGTTGCCTGTAATCCCAGCTACTCGGGAGGCTGAGGCAGGAGAATCGCTTGAATCTGGGAGGCAGACGTTGCAGTGAGCCGAGATCATGCCACTGCACTCCAGCCTGGGCAATAGAGCAAGATTCCATCTTTAAAAAAGAAAAGAAAAAGAAACGTGTGCTCGCAGAGGAGATGTTTGCTGACTCTAGGAAGTGCCCAGTGCTGGGAGGAATGATTCGTGTAAGACCAGTAAGGCCGCACATGTCAAAGCATCAGAATGCAGAAAATAAAAGACATGAATAACACATTCCCCATACAGAATAGGAGACACAGCTCCGAGGTTTTTGGGGTGGGGGTTACTTACCAAGCATCGGAATGCAGAAAATAAAAGATATACTGGGCCGGGCATGGTGGCTCACGCCTGTCATCCCAGCACTTTGGGAGGCCGAGGTGGGCAGATCACAAGGTCAAGAGATCGAGACCAGCCTGGCCAAGATGGTGAAACTCCGTCTCTACTAAAAATACAAAAAATTAGCCGGGTGTGGCAGCTTACACCTGTAGTCCCAGCTACTCTGGAGGTTGAGGCAGGAGAATTGCTTGAACCCGGGAGGTGGTGGTTGCAGTGAGCTGAGATCGTGCCACTGCACTCCAGCCTGGGTGACAGAGCGAGACTCCATCTCAAAAAAAAAAAAAAAAAAAAAAAAAAGACATTGCTAACACACTCTCCATAGAGAACAGGAGACACAGCTCTGAGGTTTTTGGGGCGGGGGGTACTTACGAAGCATCAGAATTGAGAAAATAAAAGGCATTTATAACACATTCCCCATACAGAACAGAAGCCACACATCAGAGGTATTAGGGGTGAGGGGTACTTACCACCGAGGTCACACATAAGTGGGAACACTGAGAGGTCAAAGGCGGTCAGCACGCTTCTCCCGTTGACGCTCCAGACCTCCTGCAGAGCTTGCATGAACTGTAGCCGCTCGCCGTCGGACCTGGCGTGCAAAACCACGCTTGTGAAGATGGTGAGGATCCGGGGAAGCGCCCAGAGCAAGGGTGTACATAACCCCCGCTGAGAACGGAGCTATACCCCACAGGTGCACCTGGGAGGCTTGCATTTGTGAAACGGAACAGGAAGTCATTCGGGATGGGGGAACCATAGGTCAGCCAGCAAAGTGTACCCAGCTCTGGGAAACCTGGAGTTGATTCAGAACGGACGATTGTTCTCTGGATGGGAAGGGATTTCTATCTGAAGAGGAGTTTAGATGTTTTCTAAGAGGAAAGTCAATAATATGCTCCCCCATCCACAGAGCTCAGCTCCAGAGGACAAATCCAGGAAGGGGGTTGGAGGTCCACACATCCTGGGGAAGAGGCTAGAGAAAAGGCAGGAACTAGGAAGGGAGGCAGGTGAGATGGAGCCAAGAAGGATAGGTGGACACAGAGGCGGACAGGGCTCCGGTGTTGGAAGCATTTCCTGCTCCTCCTCCCCACAGCTCCCTCTCTCCTCCTGTCCTCTCTGCAGAGCCGGCTGTAGGGGTTTGCCTCAGAGTAGCGAGGGCTGAAAAATTGCCTCTTAGGTACCAGGGTCACTATTCAGGTGACGGGCACACTAAAAG
Organism: Pan troglodytes; assembly: GCF_028858775.2. Lineage (NCBI taxonomy): Eukaryota > Metazoa > Chordata > Mammalia > Primates > Hominidae > Pan > Pan troglodytes. The sequence continues at coordinate 34,487,707 of NC_072422.2, forward strand.
CCTAGGCTGCAAGGTGCAACATGTAAGCATGGAAGACACGGGTACCTGTGCCCACTAACCAGATACATATATTCACATATACATACACATTATATATATATATATATAAAGAAAGGAAGGAAGGAAGAAAGAAAGAAAGGAAGGAAGGAAGGAAGAAAGAAAGAAATAAGGGAGGGAGGGAGGGAGGGAAGGAAGGAAGGAAAGAAGGAAGGAAGGAAGGGATGGGTGACGTAGGGAGGAAAGGAGAGACGGTGGGTCAGAGGGATGGAAGGAAGGACCAATGGACAGAGGGACGGAAGGAAGGGAGGGAGGGAAGGAGAGAGGGTGGGAGGGAGGGAAGGAAGGTAGAGAAAAGAGAGCAAGCAAGAAAGATAAAAAGAAAGAGAGGAAGGAAGGAAGGCAGGAGAAAGAAGGAAAGAGAGAAAGAGAGAGAGAGAAAGAAAGAGAGAAAAGGGGGAAAGGAAAGCAGACCGAGGAGAAGAGAGGAGGAGAAAAGGAGGGGAAATACGGGGCATGAAAACAGAGAAGACGAGAGAAAGGAGAAGACGGGAGAGGAGAAGGAGAGAGGCAGGTGAAGGGAGGGGAAGGGAGACGTGGAAATGAAAAGAGAGGAGAGAAGGGAAGAGAAAGAAAGGAGGAAACAGAGGAGAAAGGCAGAAGAAAAGAGGAGAAAGGATGAAAGGGGATGGGAGGGAAAAGGAGAGGAGAGGAAAGGAGAGAGGGAAGAAGACAGAGGAGACAAGAGAGGGAAGATGGGAGAGAGGAGGGGGAAGATGGAGAGGAAAAGAGAGGAGAGAAGAGAAGAGAAGGAAAAGGAGAGAAAGAGAGGAGGATGGAAGAGGAAAAGAGAGGGAACAGGACAGAAGGAGAAGAGAGGGGAGGGGAGGAGAGGTTGGGGGGCAGGCGAACCACTCAGGCATCCCCTCGTCCTTCATACCCTTCCCTACTCCATGCCTCAGCCAGATGGAACACTGGACGGGCCCATCAATTCACCTCCATCTGGGAATTCTAGGCAAGAGCTTCGGGCAAAGGCCAAAGCTGTGTCCACATCACGAAGCAAAGTGAAGAGCTGAGGTCTCACCTGGCCTCACCTTCACCTCTGACCAAATCAAAAACTGGGCCTCTATTTTCTTTTTTTTTTTTTTTTTCAGATGGAGTTTCACTCTTGTTGCCCAGGCTGGAGTGCAATGGTGCGATCTCAGATCACCGCAACCTCCGCCTCCCGGGTTCAAGCAGTTCTCCTGCCTCAGCCTCCCGAGTAGCTGGGATTACAGGCGTCCGCCGCCACGCCCGGCTAATTTTTGTATTTTTAGTAGAGACGGGGTTTCACCCTGTTGGCCAGGCTGGTCTTGAACTCCTGACCTCAGGTGATCCACCTGCCTCGGCCTCCCAAATTTCTGGGATGATAGATGTGAGCCACCGCGCCCGGGGCGTGCCTCCATTTTCTACATAAACACTGAGTTTGTGAGTAGTCCTTTGGAAGGAAGGGTCAGGTTGCACCTCCTCAGGAATCTGATCAATTTAAACATCAGACGAGCAACATCTGCGGTAGTAGTGGGGGCAGGGGATGTTATTTTAAATTAAATGGCAACTTCCTCCTGGGTTGTGCCATTTGAGTAAATGGATTGGGTTTCCTAAGTCCTTTAAAAATAAACAGAATCTTATCTGAGTTGTTGGTTTCAAAGTGATGGGTGTTACCTGTAGATGGCCGTAAAAAGCTCTTCAGCGGGAACGCCAAACGTCTCCAGGTACTGGTTCCTTCCTTCTCTAAGAAAAGAGAGAGAAGGCTGATTTTCATTTCATTTCATTTCATTTCAGCTCTGTCACCCAGGCTGGAGTGCAGTGGCATGATCTCGGCTCACTGCAACCTCCGCCTCCTGGGTTCAAGCAATTATCCTGCCTCAGCCTCCCGAGTAGCTGGGATTACAGGCGCCTGCCACCACCATGCCTGGCTAATTTTTGTACTTTTAGTAGAGACAGGGTTTCGCTGTTGTTCAGGCTGGTCTCGAACTTGTGACCTCAGGTGATCCACCTGCCTCAGCCTCCCAAAGTGCTGGGATTACAGGCGTGAGCCACCACACTCGGCCTTATTTTATTTTATGAGATGGAGTCTCGCTGTGTCGCCCAGGCTGGAGTGCAATGGCACGATCTTGGCTCACTGTAATCTCCGCCTCCCGGGTTCAAGCGATTTTCCTACCTCAGCCTCCCGAGTAGCTGGGATTACAGGCATCTGCCACCGTGCCTGGCTAATTTTTGTACTTTTTAGTACAGATGGGGTTTCACCATGTTGGTCAGGCTGGTCTTGAACTCGTGACCTCAGGTGATCCCCCTGCCTTGGCCTCCCAAAGTGCTGGGATTACAGGCGTGAGCCACCGCGCCTGGCCAGCTGTTGCTTAATTGTTTAAACCTGAGGACTTAATTGTTACACCTGACCTTTTTCTTCCTTGCCCAAATTCTTATCTAAGGGGCCTGGGGAGTTATGCTCTATAACTATAACGTCTTGTGAGATGGGTTTTATTTAACCCTATATTACGTGGCTCACTTTCCAACCTGACTCTGGCATAACAACACATCACAGATAAAGAAGAAAATCAAAGGCTGGGCGTGGTGCCTCACACCTGTAATCCTAACACTCTGGGAGGCCAAGACGGGGGCAGATAGCCTGAGCTCAGGAGTTGGAGACCAGCCTCAAAGACAGGGTGAAACCCCGTCTCTACTAAAACACAAACAATCAGCCAGGTGTGGTGGATGCCTATACTCCCAGCTACTGGGGAGGCTGAGGCAGGTGAATCACTTAAACCCAGGAGGCGGAGGTTGCAGTGAGTCGAGATCATACCACTGCACTCCAGCCTGGGCAACAAAACAAAACTCTGTTTCAAAAAAAAAAAAGGAAATAAAAATATTTTAGCCCCAAACATGTTCTCTTTGCCATAGCTTGAAATACTCCTGTAAAGCTACCTGTTGTGGAGAAAATCTACGTTCTGGAGAGAATCTTTTCCTTCCTTTTTTCTGATCCAGGAGAGAACCAAGTCAGATAGGCAACAGTAACAGTCTATTCTTTCTGAAGCCTGCTACCTGGAGATTTCATCTACATAATAAGAATTTGGTCTCCACAACCCCCTATGTTAACCCAGACACCCCTATTTTTTTTTTTTTTTTTTTGAGACAGTCTCGCTCTGTCGCCCAGGCTGGAGTGCAGTGGTGTGATCTTGGCTCACTGCAAGCTCCACCTCCTGGGTTCACACCATTTTCCTGCCTCAGCCTCTCCGAGTAGCTGGGACTACAGGCACCTGCCACCACGCCGGGCTAATTTTTTGTATTTTTAGTAGAGACGGGGTTTCACCGTGTTAGCCAGGATGGTCTCGATCTCCTGACCTCGTGATCCATCCACCTCAGCCTCCCAAAGTGCTGGGATGACAGGCATGGGCTACCGCGCCCGGCCACCCAGACACTCCTTTCTATTGAGTCCAGCTCTTCTCTCTCTCTCTCTCTCTTTCCTTCTTTCTGAGACAGAGTTTTTGCTCTGTTGCCCAGGCTGCAGTACAGTGGCACAATCCGCTCATTGCAGCCTCTGCCTTCTGGGTTCAAGCAGTTCTCCCACCTTAGCCTCCTGAGTAGCTGGGACTACAGGTGCCTGCCACCATGTAGGTGGGCAGATCACGAGGTCAGGAGATGGAGACCAGCCTGGCTAACACGGTGAAACCCCGTCTCTACCAAAAACACAAAAAATTAGTCGGGCGTGGTGGCGGGTTCCTGTAGTCCCAGCTACTTGGGAGGCTGAGGCAGGAGAATGGCGTGAACCTGGGAGGCATAGCTTGCAATGAGCCGAGATGGCGCCACTGCACTCCAGCCTGGGTGACAGAGTAAGACTCCATCTCAAAAGAAAAGAAAAGAAAAGAAAAGAAAAAACAAAGAAAAAGAAACCTTCCCTTTCACCTCCTCCAGTGCCGCTTCACCAGCCCCTGGGGGTAGTCCTGAGACTTGGTCACCGCCTGGATGCAGCCCCCACCTCCCAGCATCTGCCTGGGTGCAGCCCCCACCTCCCAGCATGCGCCTGGAGGCAGCCACCTCTTCCCAGCATCTGCGTGGCTGCAGCCCCCACCTCCCAGCATCTGCCTGGGTGCAGCCCCCTCTTCCCAGCATCTGCCTGGGTGCAGCCCCCACCTCCCAGCATCTGCCTGGGGGCAGCCCCCACCTCACGGCGTCTGCCAGGTGGCCCCAGCACCGGTAGCTGGTCCTGCCCATGTACTTCAGCATGCTGCATTGTGACGTCGGGCTGACCGTGGTCAGGTAGTCGCTGGACAGCTCCGTGTTTCGATAGGAAGCTGAAACACACACAAAAAAACAGGGAAAAAGCAGTGAGATTCCGAGTTCCTGCCGGCGGACGCTCCCCAGCTCGGCAACATCGTGATTTCAACATGATTACAAGCCCATCTCTTTTTTAGAGATGGGGTCTTCCTCTTGCCTTGTACAGCTGGAGCCTTCTGTGGAAGGCGCAAAGGTGACCTGGGGCGGCTAGCACCCCCGTCGGGTTCGGTTTGTACAAATCCCCATCGGGAGTTTGGGTGCAGCAAGTACACAGGCAGATGAGCCACGAGAGGAAACGTACGTTACATTCCACAGAATGTCTAAAATAACTTATTGAGGCCGGGCGTGGTGGCTCACACCTGTAATCTCAGCGCTTAGGGAGGCCGAGGCGGGTGGATCACCTGAGGTCAGGAGCTCTAGACCAGCCTGGCCAACGTGACGAAATCCTGTCTCTACTAAAAATACGTGGCCCAGGCTGGTCTCGAACTCCTGGACTCAAGGAATCCCCCAGCCTGGGTCTCACACTCTGGCAGCTTTGACGTCCCCAGGGCAGAGGTCGGTAGCTGCCACAAAAACCACACGACCCCCAAACCTGCAAATACAGATGGAGTCTCGCTCTGTTGCCCAGGCTGGAGTGCAGTGGCACGATCTCGGCTCACTGCAACCTCTGCCTCCCGGGTTCACGCCATTCTCCCGCCTCAGCCTCCTGAGTAGCTGGGACGACAGGTGCACGCCACCACACCCGGCTAATTTTTTGTATTTTTTTTAGTTGAGACGGGGTTTCACTGTGTGAGCCACGATGGAGACTGTTTCACTTTTTACAGAACACGTGGGCTGCAGAGGGTGTCTATGTAAAATGCCTCCTTCAAAACGCCCGTGTCCTTACCTTTTCCTCCTCTCGTCTCCACTTTCAGCAGCTTCAGGGACACACAGATGTCCAGCAGCAGCTCTGTCCCATGGGCGCTGGCCCCCACACCTGCAGCCACTGCCGCCACGTCCAGGGGCCCTGGGGCCTCGGCGAGAAGGTCAAACACGCCCAGCTCGCAGGCGGCGAAGAGAACCTTGGAGCAGGAGCGGAAATAAAAGGTCAGTGCTCAGCCTCCTGGGAACCACAGTCTTAGAAACACCCCATACCATGGCAGGCTGGGGAGGAAGGCATTGTTTTATTTACATTCTTATTCATTTATTTATTTATTTTTGGGACAGAGTCAAATGAGATTGCACCACTATGGAAAACAGTCGTATTTATTTATTTATTTATTTTTATTAATTAATTTATTTATTTATTTATTTTGAGTTGAAGTCTCACTGTATCGCCCAGGCTGGAGGGCAGTGGCGCGGTCTTGGCTCACCGCAACCTCTGCCTCCCGGCTTCACGCCATTCTCCTGCCTCAGCCTCCCGAGTGGCTGGGATTACAGGCCTGTTCCACCACGCCTGGCTAATTTTTGTGTTTTTAGTAAAGATGGGGTTTCACCATGTTGGCCAGGCTGGTCTCGAACTTCTGACCTCGTGATCTGCCAGCCTCGGCCTCCCAAAGTGCTGGGACGACAGGCGTGAGCCGTTGCGCCTGGCCCCACCCTGTTTTCCATAGCGGTGCAACCTCATTGAAAAATGCCTCCGGGCTGGGTGCATTAACTCACACCTATAATCCCTGCGCTTTGGGAGGTGGGTGGATCACCTGAGGTCAGGAGTTTGAGACCAGCCTGGCCAACATGGTGAAACCCCATCTCTACTAAAAATACAAAAATTAGCCGGGTGTGGTGGCTCATGCCTGTAATCCCAGCTACTTGGGAGGCTGAGGCAGGAGAATCGCTTGAACCTGCTAAGCAGAGGTTGCAGTGACCCGAGATCGCACCACTGCACTCCAAGCCTGGGTGACAGAGTAAGACTCTGTCTCAAAAAGAGAGACAGAGGACCGGGCATGGTGGCTCACGCCTGTAATCCCAGCACTTTGGGAGGCCGAGGAGGGTAGATCACTTGAGGTCAGGAGTTTGAGACCAGCCTGGCCAACATGGTGAAACTCCGTCTCTACTAAAAATACAAAAATTAGCCAGGCATGGTGGTGCGCACCTGTAGTCCCAGCTACTCGGGAGGCTGAGGCAGGAGAATGGTGTAAACCCGGGAGGCAGAGGTTGCAGTGAGCCAAGATCGCACCACTGCACTCCAGCCTGGGCTGGATAGAGTGAGACTCCGTCTCAAAAAAAATAAATAGGCCGGGTGCGGTGGCTCACGCCTGTCATCCCAGCACTTTGGGAGGCCCAGGCAGGTGAAGCAACTGAGGCTGTGAGTTCGTGACCAGCCTGACCAACGTGGAGAAACCCCGTCTCTACTAAAAATACAAAATTAGCCGGGTGTGGTGGTGCATGCCTGTAATCCCAGCTACTCGGGAGGCTGAGGCAGGAGAATCACTTGCACCCGGGAGGCAGAGGTTGTGGTGAGCCGAGATTGTGCCATTGCACTCCAGCCTGGGCAACAAGAGCGAAACTCTGTCTCAATAGATAAATAAATAAATACATATAAAAATAAAATAAAGCAGTAATCAGGTAATGCCTTCAAATAATACACAAACTATAAAAAATGAATAAATCAGCCAGGCGTGGTAGCTCACGCCTGTAATCCCAACATTCTGGGAGGCCGAGGTGGACGGATCACCTGAGGTCAGGAGTTCAAGGCTAACCTGGCCAACATGGTGAAACCCCATCTCTACTAAAAAGTATAAAAATTAGCTGGGCATGGTGGTGTGAGCCTGTAGTCCCAGCTACTGGGGAGGGTGAGGCAGGAGAATTGCTTGAATCCTGGAGGTGGAGATTGCAGTGAGCCAAGATTGCACCACTGCACTCCAGCCTGGGCAACAGAGCGAGACTCCATCTCAAAAAAAAATAAAACAAGAATAAATCATCCATGCATTTCTTTTCTTGCACACAGCGTTTTGGATGGGTGCCAAGGCTCAGGCAACCTTAGTGATAGGAAGTCATAAACAAACCACAGGGAAAGATGGTTTCTTCAGACCACGTGTCTTCCAGGATACTCACAGTTAGCTTTATTTCAACAGCATGGGGAAAGAAACACAGATTACACCTACCACTATCTTTTTGTTTGTTCTTTTTTTTGAGATGGAGTCTCGCTCTGTCACCCAGGCTGGAGTGCAGCGGTGCAATCTCGGCTCACTGCAACCTACGCCTCCCGCGTTCGAATGATTCTCTTGCCCCAGCCTCCCGAGTAGCTGTGATTACAGGCACGTGCCACCACACCCAGCTAAATTTTTGTATTTTTTTGGTATCTTTATTTATTTGTTTATTATTATTATCATTATTTTTTTGAGACAGAGTCTCGCTCTGTCGCCAGGCTGGAGTGCAGTGGCACGATCGTGCCTCACGGCAACCTCCACCTCCCAGGTTCAAGCCATTCTCCTGCCTCAGCCTCCTGACTAGCTGGGACTACAGGTGCCCGCCACCACGCCCGGCTAATTTTTTGTATTTTTAGTAGAGGCGGGGTTTCACCGTGGTCCCGATCTCCTGACCTCGTGATCTGCCTGCCTCGGTCTCCCAAAGTGTATTAGTTGTTTTTCTTATGAAGGTTGTATTAAGATATATTGTATTCAAGTGGTATTAGCTTTTTTTATTAAACTGTTATCAATTCCTGTTTGGTTAAGGTTGCATTGACTGTTTGTTTCAGTAAGTCTGCATAAAGTTTATTATTCTAAGCTTGTATTAGCTCCTTTTCTATTAAAGCTATATTAGGCCAGGTGCAGTGGCTCACGCCTGTCATCCCAGCACTTTGGGAGGCCGAGGCAGGCAGATTACTTGAGGTCAAGAGTTCGACACCAGCCTGGCCAACATAGTGAAACCCCGTCTCTACTAAAAATACAAAAAGTAGGCATGGTGGTGCACGCCTGTAATCCCACCTGTTCGGGAGGCTGAGGCAGGAGAATCGCCTGAACCCAGGAGGCGGAGGTTGCAGTGAGCTGAGATCACGCCACTGCCCTCCAGCCTGGGCGACAGAGTGAGACTTGGTCTCAAAAAAAAAAAAAAAAAAAAAAAAGCTATATTAATTCTTGTTCTTTAATGTTGTATTGACCTTTTTCTTATCTATTTATTTATTTATTTATTTATTTATTTATTTATTTATTTTGAGACGGAGTCTGGCTCTCTCACCCAGGCTGGAGTGCAGTGGTGCGATCTCGGCTCACTGCAAGCTCCGCCTCCCAGGTTCAAGGGATTCTCCTGCCTCAGTCTCCCGAGTAGCTGAAACTACAGGCGCCCACCACCACGCCCGGCTAATTTTTAAAATATTTTTAGTAGAGACGGGGTTTCACCGTGTTAGCCAGGATGGTCTCAATCTCCTGACCTCCTGATCCACCTTCCTCGGCCTCCCAAAGTGCTGAGATTACAGGCGTGAGCCACCACACCCGGCCCGTATTAACCTTTTTAAATTAGCGTTGTGTTCTGTTTTATTCATTAAAGTTGTATTCATTCCTTTTGGGGTTGTCTCAATTAATTGTTCTTTTAAGGGCATATATTAAATGTTACCTTCTTATGGCTGAGTTCACCCTTGGTGTATGAAAGGTGCATTCACTGTTTCTGTTAAGGGTGCGCTAACTTTGATCTTTTTTTTTTTTTCTGCTCCCAAAGACTTTTTATTATTATTATACTTTAAGTTCTGGGGCACATGTGCAGAACGTGCAGGTTTGTTACATAGGTATACACGTGCCATGGTGGTTTGCTGCACCCATCGACCCATCATCTACATTAGGTATTTGTTCTAATGCTCTCCCTCCCCAGCCCCCACTTTTTTTTTTTTTTTTTTTTTTTTTTGAGACAGCGTCCCGCTCTGCCCCCCAGGCTGGAGTGCAGTGGCATGATCTCGGCTCACTGCAACCTCCACCTCCCGGGTTCACGCCATTCTCCTGCCTCAGCCTCCCGAGTAGCTGGGACTACAGGTGCCCGCCACCACGCCCAGGTAATTTTTGTATTTTTAGTAGAGATGGGGTTTCACCATATTGGCCAGGCTGGTCTCGAACTCCTGACCTTGTGATCCGCCCACCTCGGCCTCCCAAAGTGCTGGGATTACAGGCGTGAGCCACTGTGCCTGGCCAAGGGTATACTAAATGTTATCTTCTTAAGGGGATATTCACTCTTGGTCTGTGAAAGCTGCATTAGCTAATTGTTTCTGTTAAGGGTGTACTAAGTTTGATCCTCTTAAGGTGGTATTAACTCTGCATTAACTCTGGTTCTGTGAAACTTCTGACAACTCCCATGACATGGTATCATGTGCCTTAAAGTGACTGATCTTCCAAGATTTAGAACCCACCAAACCACCTCCCTGAACACCGCTGTGAACCAGCGACAGTCTTTGAATGAGCAGTCAGTAGCCCCAGCAGGAGGCCTGCGGTCAAAGGAGGCAAAGGTAGCAAGTTACTGTTGTCTGGGACAGTAACAGAAATCCCAGCTCTACTAAAAAATAGAAAAATTAGCCAGACATGGTGGCTCATGCCTATAATCCTAGCACTTTGGGAGGCCGAGGCAGGCAGATCGCCCGAGGTCAGGAGTTCGAGACCAGCCTGGCCAACATGATTAAACCCCGTCTCTACCAAAAATACAAAAAATTAGCCGGATGTCAGTGGCTCACGCCTGTCATCCTAGCACTTTGGGAGGCCGAGGCAGGCAGATCACCCGAGGTCAGGAGTTCGAGACCAGCCTGGCCAACATGATGAAACCCCGTCTCTACCAAAAATACAAAAAATTAGCTGGATGTCAGTGGCTCACGCCTGTCATCCCAGCACTTTGGGAGGCCGAGGCAGGCAGATCGCCCGAGGTCAGGAGTTCGAGACCAGCCTGGCCAACATGATGAAACCCTGTCTCTGCCAAAAATACAAAAAATTAGCCAGAGGCGGTAGCTCACACCTGTAATCCTAGCACTTTGGAAGGCCGAGGCAGGCAAATCGCCTGAGGTCAGGAGTTCGACACCAGCCTGGCCAACATGATGAAACCCCATCTCTACCAAAAATACAAAAACTTAGCCGGGCGTGGTGGTGGACGCCTGAAATCCCAGCTACTCAGGAGGCTAAGGCAGGAGAATTGCTTGAACCTGGGAGGGAGAGGTTGCAGTTAGCTGAGATCATGCCACTGCACTCCAGCCTGGGCAACAACAGTGAAACTCCATATCAGAAAAATAAATAAAAATAAAAATAAAAATTAGCCGGGCTTGGTGGCAGGCACCTGTAATCCCAGGTACTCAGGAGGCTGAGGCAGGAGAATCGCTTGAACCCCGTAGGCAGAGGCCGCTCTGCGTACCGGTGGCTGGGGAATAGGTATTTTTAACCCTTGGGGGCCTAGGGGTAAAATTCACGGGCTCTACAAACCAGGAAGGAGAAGAGACTTCACTCTAATTTTCACTACCTCTTCCTAAGATGTGGTATTCCCTTCAACCATGAGCGTACTGGCAAACCACAGCCATGATAGAAGACAGTGTGGGGGCCAGGCATGGTGGCTCACAGCTGTCATCACAGCACTTTAGAGGCCGAGGCGGATCACCTGAGGTTGGGAGTTCGAGCCCAGCCTGACCAACATAGAGAAACCCCGTCTCTACTAAAAATACAAAATTATCTGGGCGTGTTGGAACGCGCCTGTAGTCCCAGCTACTCGGGAGGCTGAGGCAGGAGAATCGCTTGAACCCGGGAGGCAGAGGTTGCAGTGAGCCGAGATCGCGCCACTGCGCTCCAGCCTGGGCGACAAGAGGGAAACTCTGTCTGAAAAGAAAAAAGGAAAAAAAGAAACAAAAAAACCGGTGGCTTGCTGACGGAGAGAAACCACAGATATTTTCAAGTCACATGAGAGCTGTTGCAGACATCTCAAAATACCGTCAGCACACGACCCCCTTTCATGATGATGCTGGTTTTTGGTTTTTGTTCTGAGACAGAGTCTCACTGCGACACCCAGGCTGGAGTGCAGTGGCATCATCTCGGCTCACTGCAACCTCTACCTCCTCCGGGTTCAAGCAATTCTCCTGCCTCAGCCTCCCGAGTAAATGGGATGACAGGTGCCCACCATCATGCCTGGCTAATTTTTATACTTCTAGTAGAGACGGGGTTTCACCATGTTGGCCAGGCTGGTCTTGAACTCCTGACCTCAAGTGATCCGCCCACCTTGGCCCCCCAAAAGTGCTGGGATGACAGGCATGAGCCACCACGCCCTGCCGCTTATTTTTTAAAGAGACTCAGTATTGCTCTGTCATCCAGGCTGGAGTGCAGTGGTGCAATCATAGCTCACTGCAGCCTTCATCTCCTAGTCTTAAGCGATCCTCCCGCCTCAGCCTCCCGAGTAGCTGGGACTACAGGTGTGCACCGCCCCACCTGGCTAATTTTTAAAATATTTTTGGCCAAGCACAGTGGCTCACGCCTGTCATCCCAGCACTTTGGGAGGCCGAGGCGGGCGGATCATGAGGTCAGGAGATCGAGACCATCCTGGCTAACACGGTGAAACCCCGTCTCTACTAAAAATACAAAAAATTAGCCGGGCGTGGTGGCGGGCGCCTGTAGTCCCAGCTACTCAGGAGGCTGAGGCAGGAGAATGGCGTGAACCTGGGAGGTGGAGCTTGCAGTGAGCCGAGATCGTGCCATTGCACTCCAGCCTGGGCGACAGAGCGAGACTGTGTCTCAAAAAGAAAAAAGAATTTGTACAAATGGGGGCTCTCACTATGTTGCCCAGACTGGTCTCGAATTCCTGGGCTAAAGCGATTCCCTCGTTTCGGACCCCCAAACCGTTGGGATGACAGGTGTCACCTCTGAGCCCGGCCATCATTAACCCTTTTCAAGCATAATTCAGGGGCACTTAGTACATTCGTGATGTTGTATAACCAGCACTTCCGCCAGGTTCCAGAACATTTGCATCACCCCAAAAAGGGACACTGTCTCCGTTAAACACTCCCTCCGCAGTCCTGCCCAGCCTCTGCAAACCACCAGTCCACTTTCCACCTCGAAGGATTTGCCTACTCTGGACATCTCATATAAATGAAGTCATACCATATGGGGCCTTTCACGTCAGCCTTCCTTCACTGAGCACGATGTCATTCTGTGAGAAGAAGAAATGAGGCCTTGGGAGGCCGAGGCAGGTGAATCACTTGAGGTCAGGAGTTCAAGACCAGCCTGGCCAACATGGTGAAACCCCATCTCTACTAAAAATACAAAAATTAGCCGGGCATGGTGGTGGGTGCCTGTAATCCCAGATACTCGGGAGGCTGAAGCAGGAGAATAGCCTGAACCCTGGAGGTGGAGGTTGCAGTGAGCCAAGACCGTGCCACTGCACTCCAGCCTGGGTTACAGAGTGAGACTCCATCTCAAAAAAATAAAAAAAAGGAATGAGGTGTTGCTCCTCTACGGGCGAACCCTCAAAACTCACCTCTATGATAAACGCACAGTGTAATTATTTACTGGGTTAATAAACAACCACATATACTACTCCATCACGAAATGTTTTAAAAATTTCAACACTTGCAGTTCAATAAACATTGTCTTGTTTCTAATCCTATGTATTTCATTTTAAGCTTTGTTTCTTTTTTGTTGTTGTTGTTGTTGTTTGTTTGTTTGTTTTTGACACAGAGTCTTGCTGTGTCGCCCAGGCTGGAGTGCAGTGGTGCGATCTCGGCTCACTGCAACCTCCGCCTCCCAGGTTCAAGCAATTCTCCTGCCTCAGCCTCCGGAGTAGCTGGGACTACAGGCACATGTCACCACGCCCGGCTAATTTTTTTTTTGCTTTTTTTGTTTGTTTGTTTGTTTTTGAGATGGAGTTTTGCTCTTGTTGCCCAGGCTGGAGTGCAATGGCGCGATCTCGGCTCACTGCAACCTCCACCTCCCAGGTTCAAGCGATTCTCCTGCCTCAGCCTCCCAAGTAGCTGGGATTATAGGCATGTACCACCAAGCCTGGCTAATTTTGTATTTTTAGTAGAGATGGGGTTTCTCTGTGTGGGTCAGGCTGGTCTCGAACTCCCGACTTCAGGTGATCCACCCGCCTCAGCCTCCCAAAGTGCTGGGATCACAGGTGTGAGCCACCACGCCTGGCCCAATGTACTTACATACATTGATTGATGTCTCATGTCTCTGTAAAATGTATCAAACCAAGCCGTCCCCAGACCACCCTGGACACATGTCCTCAGGAACTCCTGAGGCTACATCGTGGGTGTACGTCTTTCACGGTGGAAAATAAACCTCCGAAAATGATGGAGACTCGTCATTTTTCTTGACTGACACTCACAACAATGGAACGTGAGTGTGATGAATGGAAGTCTATTCCCCATTGTCCCACAGAGCGTATCCTACCTGGGACACCATGAAGCCATTGGCGTAGTCATTAAGGAGGCGATAGGCGTGGTCCTCTGAGGATCCCATCTCGTCTCCAATCCAGCCGTGGCTTCCGGAGCCTCTGGAGCGCTTGCTTCAAGGAGCACAGAGCCTGGCAAGGTGGGGAAGAGCCACCTGCTCACGGCTGCTGCCTGACTCTCCCTGCTGCCTGCCCAGTACTCAAACAAAGACGGATCACTCTAGAAATTTTCATTAACCGTATTAGGGGATCACAAAGCGTGTGGGAATTCCCTGGCTTTCTGGGCGCCCCTCCACAGCCCTAAAATAGTCTGCATCAGGCCCCCCCTGAGCCCTTGACTCATCAGCTGTAGAACTGATCCCAAACCAATATGCTCACCCATCATTAGCACTCATTAATCGTCTTATGGATTGAACAGGTTCTGCATTCATTTCTGGGGGTCGTGCGAATTTCTGCAAACTGGGTGGCTCAAAAAACCAGTTCTCTCACACTTCTGGAGGCTGGAAGTTCAACATCAAGATGCCAGCAGGCCGGACTGGGCAACATAGTGAGACCCTTTTTTTTTTTTTTAGATGGAGTCTCGCTCTGTCATCAGGCTGGAGTGCGGTGGCACCATCTCAGCTCACTGCAACCTCTGCCTCCTGGGTTCAAGCGATTCTCCTGCCTCAGCCTCTCGAGTGGCTGGGACTATAGGCGCACACCACCACACCTGGCTAATTTTTGTATTTGTAGTAGAGACAGGGTTTCACCATGTTGGCCAGGCTGGTTTCCAACTCCTGACCTCAGGTGATCCGTCCACCTCAGCCTCCCAAAGTGCTGGGAAGACAGGCATGAGCCAATGTGCCTGACTAATTTTTTAATTCTTTGTAGGGATGGGGGGGTGGGGGGGGGTCTCACTATGTTGCCCAGGCTGGTCTCGAACTCCTGACTTCAAGAGATCCTCCCACTTCAGCCTAGATATCTTGCAACGTTTATTTGGACAATCTAAATGCCTGCACATAATTAAAATGTGACCGTGCCAGGGCTGGGCGTGGTAGCCTGTCATCCCAGCACTTTGGGAAGCTGAGGCAGGTGGATCACAAGGTCAGGAGATCGAGACAATCCTGGCTAACACAGTGAAACCCCATCTCTACTAAAAATACAAAAAATTAGCTGGGCGTGGCGGCGGGTGCCTGTAGTCCCAGCTACCTGGGAGGCTGAGGCAAGAGAATGGCGTGAACCCGAGAGGCTGAGGTTGCAGTGAGCCGAGATCACACCACTGCACTCTAGCCTGGGCGACAGAGCGAGAATCTGTCTCAAAAAAAAAAAAAAAAGTGACCGTGCCAGGTCTCTGCCCCATTTCTGAGGATGCATGTCTCGCCGCAACCTCTGCCTCCCAGGTTCAAGTGATTCTTCTGTCTCAGGCTCCCAGTAGTTGAGATTACAGGCACCTGCCACCACGCCCGGCTAATTTTGTATTTTTAGTACAGACGGGGTTTCACCATGTTGGTCAGGCTGGTGTTGAACTCCTGATCTCAGCTGATCCGCCTACCTCGGCCTCCCAAATTGCTGGGATGACAGGCGTAAGCCACCACTCCCAGCCTCCAGAGTGATTTTCTAGGGGAAAAATATAAACACAGCCTGTCATCCCAGCAATGTGGGGCAGATCACATGAGGTCAGGAGATCGAGACCAGCCTGGCTAACATGGTGTAACCCCGACTCTACTAAAAATATAAAAATTAGCCAGGTAAGGTGGCTCATGTCTGTAATCCCAGCACTTTGGGAGGCTGAGGTGGGAGGATCACTTGAGGTCAGGAGTTCAAGATCAGCCTGGTCAACATGGTGAAACCCCGTCTCTACTAAAAATACAAAAATTAGCTGGGCATGGTGGCAGGTGCCTGTAATCCCAGCTACTGGAGAGGCTGAGGCAGGAGAATCACTTGAACCTGGAAGGGAGAGATTGCAGTGAGCCGAGATTGGGCCATTGCACTCCAGCCTGGGCAACATAGGTCTGTATCAAAAAGAAAGAAAGAAAAAAGAGAGAAACAGAGAGAGAGAAAGAGGAGAGGAGAGAGAGAGAGAAAGAAAGAAGAGAAAAGAAAGAAGAGAGAGACACAGAAATAGAAAGAAAGAAAAGAGAGAGAGAGAGAGATACAGAAAGAAAGGAAGAAGGGAGGGAGGGAGGAAGCAAGGAAGAGAGAAAAAGAAAGAAACAAAGAAAAAGAGAGAAATCCTTGAAGTTCAGAGCGATGAAGGGTCCTTGGGGACACCTTACCTGGAGACAGAAGGGGCTGGCCCCCAATCATATTTGCTTAATGGAATCCCAAAGCTACTGTCAGGAGACCAAATCTCTGCCTGCTGTGGGGATTTCTCAGGGATCTGAGTTAAGGCGATTACCTTAGGAATTGAGAAGGGCAGGAACACGGTTGCTAGAGAGTGGAGTCTTACGAAGGACATGAACGGACACTTTTCTTTTTCTTTTTTCTTCTTTTTCCTTTTGAGACAGAGTCTCGCTTTGTCACCAGGCTGGAGTGTGGTGGTGTGGTCTCGGCTCACTGTAACCTCCGCCTCCTGGGTTCAAGCGATTCTCCTGCCTCAGCCTCCTGAGTAGCTGGGATTACAGGCACCTGCCACCACCCCCAGCTAATTTTTGTATTTTTAGTAGAGATGGGGTTTCACTATATTGGCCAGGATGATCTCGAACTCCTGACCTCAGGTGATCCGTCTGCCTCAGCCTCCCAAAGTGCTAGGATAATAGGCATGAGCCACTGAACCCAGCCAACAGGCACTTTTCCAAAGATGACACACACGTGGCCAACAAGCATATTGTATTAGTCCGTTTTCATGCAGCTGATAAAGACATATCTGAGACTGCGTAATTTTGGGTAATTTTTTTTTTTTTTTTTTTTTTTTTTTTGAGATGGAGTCTCGCTCTGTCACCAGGTTGGAGTGCAGTGGCACGATCTCAGCTCACTGCAAGCTCTGCCTCCCGGGTTCATGTCATTCTCCTGCCTCAGCCTCCAGAGTAACTGGGACTACAGGCACCCACCACCACACCCAGCTAATTTTTTGTATTTTTAGTAGAGATGGGGTGTCACCGTGTTAGCCAGGATGGTCTCGATCTCTTGACCTCGTGATCCACCCGCCTCGGCCTCCCAAAGTGCTGGGATGACAGGCGTGCACCGCACCCAGCCAACAGACACTTCTCCAAAAAAAGACACACACGTGGCTGACAAGCATATTGTATTAGTCCATTTTCATGCTGCTGATAAATACATATCACACTCATGGCAGGAAAGCCAAGGAGAAGCAAAGGCATGTCTTACCTGGTGACAGGCCAGAGGGCGTGTGCAGCAGGGGACCTCCCATTTATAAAACCATCAGATCTCGGCCAGGTGTGGTGGCTCACATGTGTCATCCGGGCAGTTTGGGAGGCAAAGACAGGTGGATCATCTGAGGTCAGCAGTTTGAGACCAGCCTGCCAACATGGTGAAACCCCATCTCTTCTACAAATACAAAAAATTAGCTGGGCGTGGCAGTGCATGCCTGTAATCCTAGCAACTTGGGAGGCTGAGGCAGGAGAATCGCTTGAACCCGGGAGGTGGCGGTTGCAG
This sequence comes from Pan troglodytes, assembly GCF_028858775.2. Lineage (NCBI taxonomy): Eukaryota > Metazoa > Chordata > Mammalia > Primates > Hominidae > Pan > Pan troglodytes. The sequence goes on from NC_072422.2 coordinate 34,504,924, forward strand.
TGAGCCGAGATCGCGCCGCTGCACTCCAGCCTGGGCGACAGAAGGAGACTCCATCTCAAAACAAAGAAAAAAAAAGATGAAGATGTTAGAAGGTGATTTGGGGGTGTGGACAGAAGGGGAGAGGAGGGAGAGCTGCATTTTGGGGTGAAGGTGGTTTTGGAAGTCTTTGAAATCCGAGGCAGGAGGGACCGGGTGGGTGCTCCCAGGAAAGACCGTCTCTGCCAGAGGGAACAGCAGGTGCGGAGGCCGTGGGGTAGCGGCAGTGCGTCCAGGCTGTTCAAAGAAGAGACAACAACCCTGCATGGGTGGAGCATCTGGAAAGACAGAGGGAGGGGAGGGGAGGGGGCCGATGGACAGGAGACAGGGTGGCTTTAAAAGCCCTCAGGGACATTGCACGGACCCCCTGACCACCTTGAGACAGGGTCTGGCAGGACGGTTTCAGGAGAGGCGTGCATGGTCTGGACACAGTCAGAAGCTGCCATTTTGGGGATGGGATGTTTGGGACACAGAGTTGGCCGGAAAGCCCAGGAGCTTTTGTATAACTTGGGTGAGTGGGACGGCCTGAAGTTTTGGCTGGAGTAGGGTCAGGGGTGGCCTGGAGTCTTAGCTGGAGTAGGGGCAGGGGTGGCCTGGAGGTTTGGCTGGAGTAGGAGTGACCTGGGGGCTTGGCTGGAGTAGGGGCAGGGGAGGCCTGGAGGTTTGGCTGGAGCAGGGTCAGGGGAGGCCTGGAGGTTTGGCTGGAGCAGTGTCAGAGGCGGCCTGGAGGCCTGGCTGGAGTAGGGTAAGGGGTGGCCTGGAGGCCTGGCTGGAGTAGGGGCAGGGGTGGCCTGGAGGCCTGGCTGGAGTAGGGGCAGGGGTGGCCTGGAGGCCTGGCTGGAGTAGGGTAAGGGGTGGCCTGGAGGCTTGGCTGGAGTCGGGGTGGGGAGAGAGGCCATTTATTTTACTGTCTCCTGTCTCTGAAGAGAAGGAAGTAAAAGTTGAAAAACAACAGGAATGAAGTCAGTGGCAAGACCAGCCGGCACCCCTGACCAGGCCTGAGGTTAAAACATTAACCCCCGACTCTAACCACACGTGCTCTCAATCTATCAGAACCCTTTCACGTGGAACCCCTTAGAGTTGTAAGCCCTTCAAAGGGCCAGGAACTCTGTCTTCGGAGAGCACGGTTCTCGAGACGTGAGTCCGCCAACGCTTCCGGCCGAATAAAGCCAAAACCTTCCTTAACCTGGTGTCTGAGGGGTTTTATCCGCGGCTAGTCCTGCTACAGGGGCAGGAGTGGCTTGGAGGTTTGGCTGGAGTAGGAACGGGGGCGACCTGGACGCTTGGCTGGAGCAGGGGCAGGGGCGGCCTGGAGGCTTGGCTGGAGTAGAGGACAGGGGCGGCCTGGAGGCTTGGTTTGAGTAGGGGACAGCGGCGGCCTGGAGGTTTGGCTGCAGTAGGGACAGGGGTGGCCTGGAGGCTTGGCTGGAGTAGGTGACAGGGCCTCCTGGAGGCTTGGGTGGAGTAGGGGACACGGGTGGCCTGGAGCTTTGGCTGGAGTAGGAGACAGGGGCAGCCTGGAGGCTTGGCTGGAGTAGAGGACAGGGGCGGCCTAGAGGCTTGGCTGGAGTAGAGGACAGGGGCGGCCTGGAGGCTTGGCTGGAGTAGAGGACAGGGGCGGCCTGGAGGCTTGGCTGGAGTAGAGGACAGGGGCGGCCTGGAGGCTTGGCTGGAGTAGAGGACAGGGGCGGCCTGGAGGCTTGGTTTGAGTAGGGGACAGGGGCAGCCTGGAGATTTGGCTGCAGTAGGGACAGGGGTGGCCTGGAGGCTTGGCTGGAGTAGGGGAAGGGCTGTACTGGAGGCTCAGGCACCTGAAGCTTCCTGCAGGCCTCGGAGTCTCACCGGGGCAGCGGCAGCAGGAGAGGAGGGGCCCGAGAGAGATTGAGAAGAGCCTGGGACCCTCCCGGCCAGCGTGGTGTCCCCATGTCCCCAGAAAGCAGAAGACCCTGGGCTGGGGTTTGGCGGGGATGTGTGGAGTCTGAGATGCCTGTGGGGTGACTGGCCCTGGATGGTCCAGTGTGCAGGTCCTGCTCTGGGGCAACTGTAAACAGCCGCCCCCTCCGTTCTCCCAGGGGAACATACTGTTGCTTTTTTTTTTTTTTTTTTTTGAGACTGAGTCTCACTCTGTCACCCAGGCTGGAGTGCAGTGGCGTGATCTTGGCTCACTGCAAGCTCCACCTCCCAGGTTCACGCCATTCTCCTGCCTCAGCCTCCCCAGTAGCTGGGACTACAGGCACCTGCCACCACACTTGGCTAATTTTGTTTTTGTATTTTTAGTAGAGACGGCATTTCACTGTGTTAGCCAGGATGGTCTCGATCTCCTGACTTCGTGATCTGCCCAACTCGGAGTCCCAAAGTGCTGGGATTACAGGTGTGAAGCACCGCACTCAGCCCCTGGAGTAGGGACAGGGGTGACCTGGAGTCTTAGCTGGAGTAGGGGCAAGGGTGACCTGGAGGCTTGGCTGGAGTAGGGGCAGGGGTGGCCTGGAGTCTTAGCTGGAGTAGGCGCAGGGGTGGCCTGGAGAGGTAAAGGCTGTTGCCTTTACCTCCCAATGACCCTGGCACAGATGGGCTTCCGGACTGAGTGCCTCGGTGGTCTCTGGCAGCCTGGACAAGAGTCATTTGCTGCAGAGAGGGGACGGGACAGAGTGATGGGAAAAGTTTTTCACCAGGAGCAGAGGCATGAGCTGAGTGAGATGGGGTGCAGGGAAAAGCCCCTGCCATCTGGGACGGAGGCGGCAGCCCCTGTGCAGGCCGATCCAGCAGCCGGGTGCAAACTCGGGAGGTTTGCTGGGGCAGCGTACAGCGGGGAGGGTAGGGGTCTGGCCGCAGCTTCAGCATCCCCTGGGAAGCCGCTGTTGGAGATGCTGGAGGCCTGCGGGGCGGGCCAGGGCAACACATCACCACCTGGACATCCATGGCTACGGCTGAGGGCTGGGACCTCTCCTATACACCCCATGCATGCATATTTTTCTATACTTTTTTTTTTTTTTTACTTTTTTTGAGATGGAGTCTCGCTCTGTCGCCCAGGCTGGAGTGCAGTGGTGCGATCTCGGCTCACTGCAAGCTCCGCCTCCTGGGTTCACGCCATTCTCCTGCCTCAGCCTCCCGAGTAGCTGGGACCACAGGTGCCCGCCACCACGCCCGGCTAATTTTTTTTGTATTTTTAGTAGAGACGGGGTTTCACCGTGTTAGCAAGGATGGTCTCGATCTCCTGATCTCGTGATCTGCCCGCCTGGGCCTCCCGAAGTGCTGGGATTACAGGCGTGAGCCACCGCGCCCGGTCTATTTTTCTTTTTAGAGACAGAGGGTCTCTCTTTTAGAGATAGGGTCTCACTCTGTCACTCAGGCTGGAGTGTAGGGGCACCATCATTTCTCCCTGCAGCCTTGAACTCCTGGGGTCAAGCGATCCTCCTGCCTCAGCCTCCCGAATAGCTGGGGCCACAGGCACCCACCACCACGCCCAGCTAGTTTAAAAACTTTAAAGTTTCTGTATGTTTGCTAGAGACAAGCTCTCACCATGTTGCCCAGGCTGGTCTCGAATGCCTGGGCTCAGTCAATCCTCCTGCCTCAGCCTCCTGAGTAGCTGGGACTACAGGTGCCTGCCACCAAGCCTGATTAATTATCTTTGTAGAGATGGGGTCTTGCTATGTTGCCCAGGCTGTTCTCAAACTCCTGGGCTCAAGCTATCCTCCTGCCTCGGCCTCCCAGAGTGCTGGGATTACAGGCATGAGCCAACCTACGCATTTGTAATATTATCTAAAATTTTTCAAAAATGCAGATGGTGCCATTTTAGACATAGAATATATAATTTTTCAAAAACTCTTTGCTTCATCCCAAAGGCTGCGGCCTATGGAATTTGAACATGATCACAATCTGGTAACCATATTCACCCATTTTAACAATACAGGTGAACAAATTAACAGCAGTTCATGTCATATTGGCACTTTTGAAATACATTTTATTTATTTATTTATTTATTTGAGATGGAATCTCACTCTGTCATCCAGGCTGGAGTGCAGTGGGGTGATCTCGGCTCACTGCAACCTCCGCCTCCCGGGTTCAAGCGATTCTCGTGCCTCAGCCTCCCGAGTAGCTGGGACTACAGGCACGCACCTCCATGTCCAGGTAATTTTTGTATTTTTAGTAGAGACGGGGTTTCACCGTGTTGGCTGGGCTGGTCTGGAACTCCTGACCTCGGGTGATCCACCCGTCTCAGCCTCCCAAAGTGCTGGGATTACAGGCGAGAGCCACCGCACCTGGCCCATTTTTTTTTTTTTTTTTTACCTTGATATATTATTATAGATTTAGGGCATAGAAGTGCGGTTTTGTTACCCTGGAGGCCGTTACTTTAATTGAAATCACAGAGACACAGAAAGTCAAACGCAGCGTGTTCTCACTTCTGAGTAGGAGCTAAATAATGTGTTCACGTGAGCACAGAGAGTGGAATCGTAGACACAGTGCTGCTTTTTTCACACGTACCCGTATCCCCATCCTCCTTCCCGCTGGAATTCCAAGCTGCACTTTTGAACTTGAAAGTTTACCTGGTGAGGCTGGGTGCGGTGGTTGATGCCTATATTCCCAGCACTTTGGGAGGCAGGTGGATCACCTGAGGTCAGGAGCTTGAGACCAGCCTGGTCAACCTGGTGAAACCCCATCTCTACTAAAAATTAAAAAAAAAAAAAAAAAGCCAGGTGTGGTGGCAGGCACCTGTAATCCCAGCTACTTCGGAGGCTGAGGCAGGAGAATCACTTGAACCCGGGAGGTGGAGGTTGCGGAGAGCCAAGATTGTGCCGAGATTGTGCCACTGCACTCCAGCCTGGGCGATGGAGCGAGACTGTCTTGAAAAAAAACAAAAAAACGGAAGGAGCCCAGGATGGTCACCGTGACACAGGCCATACTCAACAGGGAAGTTTGATTTTTTTGGCTAAAAGAGATCCTGAGATCCCAACTGAACACGAGGCAAATCAGTTCAGAACTAAGTGTCATAAAAGGGTATGAACGAGAGAATCACACTTTCTCACTCGTGTTTTGCAATATATCCATTCTTTTTCTGTTCTGCCACATGGAATTGAAATTCCTTGTGGATTTTATTTTTTATTTTTTATTTTTTGTGAGACAGAGTTTCACTCTTGTCGCCCAAGCTGGAGTGCAATGGTGCGATCTCAGCTCACCGCAATCTCCGCCCCCCAGGTTCAAGTAATTCTCCTGCCTCAGCCTGCTGAGTAGCTGCGACTATAGGCGTGTGACAACACGCCTGGCTAATTTTTGTATTTTTAGTAGAGACAGGGTTTCTCCATGTTGGTCAGGCTGGTCTTGAACTCCTGACCTCAGGAGATCCACCAGCCTCGACCTCCCGACGTGCTGGGATTACAGGGGTGAGCCACTGCACCCGGCCTATTGTGGATATTTTAAGTGGGTAATAATCCCAATCACTAGAAAGGGACTGAACACAAAGTGCCCTAAATCACAAGACCGAGAGAGACAAAGAGAGACTAAAATAGAGATAGGGAGAGAGGGCAAGCAGAGGGGAAGCTGGGCGAGAGGACAGAAAGAAGGATTAAGAGAGGAGGAGAGACAGGCCGGGAGCGGTGGCTTACGCCTATAATCCCAGCATTTTGGGAGGCCAAGACAGGTGGATCACGAGGTCAGGAGTTCAAGACCAGCCTGGCCAAGATGGTGAAACCTCGTCTCTACCAAAAATACAAAAAATTAGCCAGGCATGGCAGCAGGTGCCTGTAATCCCAGCTACTTGGGAGGCTGAGGCAGAGAATTGCTTGAACCCAGGAGGCGGAGGTTGCACTGGGCCGAGATCGCACCACTGCACTCCAGCCTGGGCAACGGTGAGATTCCATCTCAAAAAAAAAAAAAAAAAAAAAAAAGAGAGGAGGAGAGATGAGACAAAAACATAGATTGGGAGAGAGGACAAGCAGAGGGGAAGCTGGGCGGGAGGAGAGACAGCAGGGAGAAACAGGGGAGAGACTGAGAGGGGTTGAGAGAGGGAGGAGGGCAGGGCACGCACACACCAATCTCCTATGCTCCCCCCAGAAATCTGTGGGGCAACATTCCTCGGGTTGAATGCTTCCATTTCTTCCTTCCAGGCTCAAGTGTAAAGACAAAATCTAATCAGTAACAGCGTTGCTTCAGTTAATCTCCATTCTCACCTATCAGCCGCTACTTACTGCTACTGACCCCTACAGCAAAGAAGAGAAATTTCAGCCGGGCGCGGTGGCTCACGCCTGTAATCCCAGCACTTTGAGAGGCCGAGGCTGGTGGATCTCCTGAGGTCAGGAGTTCAAGACCAGCCTGGCCAACATGAAGAAACCCTGCCTCTACTTAAAAATTCAAAAATTTTAGAATTTTTGAATTCGTCTCAAAAAATAAAAAAAGAGAAAGAAATAGGAAAGAGGGAAGGAAGGAAAGGAAAAAAGAAAAGGAAAAGAAAGGGAGGGAGGGAGGGAAGGAAGGAGAGGAAGGAAAGGGAGGAAAGAGAAAGAAAGAAAGGATGGAAGGAAGGAAGGCAGGCAGGAAGGCAGGAAGGAGAGGAAAGGGAGGAAAGGAGAGGACGGAAGGAAGGAAGGGAGGAAGGGAAGGAGGGAGGAAGGAAGGGCGGAGGGAGGGAGAGAAGGAAGGAAGGGAGGGAAGGAAGGAAGGAGAGAGATAGCACGAGGGAGAGAGAGAGAGAGCACGAGCGATAGAGAAAAGAGAAAACAGAGAAAAGGAGTTCAGATTCCTAAATCTCTTCCATAGATACCCAATTCTATAGGCCTGGGGGTGGTGCTCTCCAGCTTTCCTAGACTGCCCACATCTAACATATCACAAGGCAACACGCACTCAATTTCTGCCACCTTCTCTCCCATCAACCCCTAGCCCAGTCCACCAGCACTTCAAGCCGCCACACTCATCACACTCCCGGCTTACAGCCCTCTTGCTTCTCGTCCCAAAAGTCTGGGGTGGGTCAGCCTCATGAGTGTGATCAGCTCCATGTCCACCTTTCCTGCTTCTCTTCTGCCTACTCCTTCCCCCGGCCACATGCACTTCTTGACCTCAGACACACCACGTCCACCCTTCTGTCTTGCGCTCACAGCTCTCTCGAGAAGCTATCACTGGGACTTCTCATCCCTGTGTCTACACATTCCTCAGCGTTGCAGGGAGTGCTGTCTTTTCCAGCACCATATCCCAGGTGCCCAGAGCAACACCTGGTCCTAGCAACGTTGTTTTTTTTTTTTTTTTTTTTGAGATGGAGTCTCGCTCTGTCGCCCAGGCTGGAGTGCAGTGGCGTGATCTCGGCTCACTACAACCTCTGCCCCCCAGATTCAAGCGATTCTCCTGCCTCAGCCTCCCGAGTAGCTGGGATTACAGGTGACCATCCCCACGCCCAGCTAATTTTTTGTGTTTTTAGTAGAGACGGGGTTTCACCATGTTGGCCAGGCTGGTCTTGAACTCCTGACCTCAGGTGATACACCTGCCTCGGCCTCCCAAAGTGCTGGGATAACAGGTGTGAGCCACCACGCCTGGCCCTGGCAACGTTCTTATAACTACTGAACAGGCAAAAAGCTCAGTGCTGGGCTGGACAGACTGACACAGATACACAGCTTTTTTTTTTTTGAGGAGTCTTGCTCTGTCCCCCAGGCTGGAGTGCAGTGGCGTGATCTCGGCTCACTGTAAGCTCCACCTCCCCGGTTCACGCCATTCTCCTGCCTCAGCCTCCCGAGTAGCTGGGACTACAGGCGCCCGCCACCATGCCTGGCTAATTTGTATTTTTAGTAGAGAAGGGGTTTTACCGTGTTAGCCAGGATGGTCTCGATCTCCTGATCTCGTGATCTGCCCGCCTCGGCCTCCCAAAGTGCTGGGATGACAGGCTTGAATTGCCGCGCCCGGCCAGATGCAGACTTCTGAGAGGCCCGTGTTTGCAAACGCTCTGTGTCTGGACGCATCTTGTCAGTTGGTCTCAGGCCAGACAGAGCCATTTGAGAGAAAGGTGTGTGTGTAGCGCTCATCTGTCTGCTAGTGATATGAGCTTGGGGGTGCAACAGGCACGTGTCCAGCCCTCCAGTCCCCAAGAACGTTTGTGTTTTAATTAAACAGAGGAACAGACTATTCCACCGTGGGTCAAGCAGGCAGTGCCTACGCTACCTGTGACCACTACTTTAGGTGGGGAAAAGAACCGCTCACGCCTGTAATCCCAACACTTTGGGAGGCCAAGGCGGGCGGATCACGAGGTCAGGAGATCGAGACCATCCTGGCTAACACCGTGAAACCCTGTCTCTACTAAAAAATACAAAAAAATTGGCTGGGCACGGTGGCGGGTGCCTATCGTCCCAGCTACTTGGGAAGCCGAGGCAGGAGAATGGTGTGAACCCGGGAGGCGGAGCTTGCAGTAAGCCGAGATCATGCCACTGCACTGCAGCCTGGGTGACAGAGCGAGACTCCGGCTCAAAAAAAAAAAAGAACGACCGTCTTTTAAATTTGCTTTAAAAACAGCTCCTTGGCTTTAAAAAAGATTGGTTTTGGGAATTTGGCTATGTTTATGTTCTCAGCAAACAAATCAGATGCCTCTTAAGAGCCAGGATTCTCCTCTCAGAAGGTTACTACCACCGTACAGCTGCGGGAGAGCTGTGGGATATGTCATCATTGAATCAGCAGTTCTAGGAAAAGCGAACGATCTCTACTGGTTTCACGCACACTTGGCTAGCCTCAGCTGAATAATGCAGTCTAAGGAACATAAAAACACAAAAATCGTAAGCGTGAAAAATTTTAGTTCATTGGAAAAGGATTTTATTTCACCATAAAAATGCAAACTGGAATAAACACCATCTTTCCTAACGCGAACGTTACAGCTATTTTTAGGTATTTCTGAGCTTCACTTGGAGAAGCAAACGATTATAAAACAAGTTTGCAGCCTGAAATCTGTTTGAAACATTCCAAGTAAAAATAATTTAGCAAAACAGCTTCTTAAAAAAACCACACACACTAACCTTTACTAGAAACCAAAGCTTTTAACCAATCTTTTTTATGCTTAATTCCTTGAAGTTGTAAAACGTGAATGTTTTTGAAGGAGCATGAGACCATTTTGTACCACTCCCCACATACCGACACCTTAGAAGGAACGGCCCGTTTGAGTTTTGATCTTAAAGGACTTGTACCTTCCTCATCCGTGACTCAATGTCAGCACGACGATTCGGCATCCCACCCAAACTGCATTTCCTGATCAGTTAAAATTACAAACAGGGGGAAAAAATCACCAGGGCAACGCTTTCTTTTCAGTGCCAGTGTGACTCTGGTGGCCCGTGCACGCACGGAGGTCGCCAAGCAGACACAGAAATCCCCGTGTGGGGGAATGCAGCAGCTCTGCCATCCTCACGACTGTCGGTCTGTGCAATTTTCCTGACTGAGAGAGGAGCGGCCGCGTTAAAGCTATCGGATCAAGTTTTAAAGGACTACGTGTTTGAAACTGAAGTGCCAAGTACGCTGTGGTGAGTGGAGAAAGATGGATCTCTAAAGCATGGTGTCTTCCTTCCTGCCAGCGGGCTCCTTGGACATTCGTGGCTGCAGAAGGGTCTTGGCTTTGCAGGGGTGGATGGAGAGCGGCCAAGGAGCGGCCAGGAGGCTCGAGCAGGTCCTGGTCTTTCCTGGACAGGCCGTGCCCGTCATTACCTGTTCCAGGTACTGCGGTGCCTGCTCGGGGACCGGGAGCGCGACCGCTCGCTTCGGCGGCGGTGGCGGCTGTGCTTCCTGCTGGCGCTGCCCCTCCGCTCCCGGCTCCGCTCCCTCCGGTGCCTGTCTTTGCTGTGGGACCTCCGAGACCGGGTGTGGTCCGGGCTCGTGCTGCGCCGGCGGGGGCTGTCATCCTTGTAGGCGTGCTTCTTGTGGGGCCGCCGCTCCTTGCGCGGCCTCCCGTCCTCCCTGCTGCCGGCCCGCCTGGCCCGGCTCCTCTCCCGCTTGTGCCGGTCATCAAGCCCGTCTCCGGTGGCCCGGCCCCGGCCCTTGCTGGGCTCCCGGTTGCACTTGTCCTGTTCCGACCGGGTGTCCTTTTTGGAGACATTCTGCTCGCAGGCAGGGATGCCCTTGGGCTGTTGGTTGTTGTCAGGAATGCAGGAGAGGACGCCGCCCGGGCACCTCTTCTCTGGAGAGCCATCCTCGGGGGCCACACGACAGGAGCTCTGGCCCTCCTTGCACGGGGCCTCCTCGGCCACGCTCCCGTTCACGCTTTTGGGAGCGCCGTCGGCTTCTGGGTGGGCCGGGCTCTCCTTGGGGGCACCGGCCGGGGGCTGACCCCCGAGGGGGTGCAGCGTGGTGGCGCTCACACAGCCGGACGACACGGTCTGCAGGATGTCCAGGACGGGCTGCAGCAGGTCGGCGTGTGCCACGCCCAGCTCGTCGTGCGCGTGGCCGTCGTCCGGCTTCTTGCTCAGCAGGATGCTCAGCAGCCGCTCGCGCAGCTCCCGCTCTTTCCGCTGCAGGCCCAGCGCGCGCTCCTTCTCCTCCTCCACGCGCCGCAGCTCGGCCTCCTGCAGCCGCCGCCGCTCCTCCTGCTGCTGGAGCCTCAGCTTCTCCTCCTTCTGCTCCTGTTCCCGTAGCTTCACAGCCTGCGGGGAAGAGGAAAGTGCAGCTGAGCCCGGTTCCCGAGCCTGGCCGGACACGTGGGACAGGAGCTGGGAAGGTGTTTGGAGGCCCCATGGTCTGGGGATGCAGGATCAGCGGCCTGGCTGGACTCCAGCCCTGGGGTGGGGGGCGTCTCCTACGGCGAGCCAGGTCCAGCCCGTCCATCCCTCGGCTCCCGCGGCCACACCTGGGGCCATCATGCGTCTGAGTGAGAAGGAAACCCCTTGGCAAAGCGACTCGGCGCAGCCCCAGGGCGGGCCTCTTGCGCAGAGCCGGGCCCTGCCGGGAGCCCCACCACGTTGCACACAGGCGCCTGCGGTTAGGTCACAAGCGGCCGCCAGCAACAGGGAGCTGAGATGACGCCGCAGACACATGCCGCCGCCGTAGCTGCGGGGCGAGCCTGGCCTAGCCTGGGTTAGTGTCTTCAATATTCACCATGAGGTAAGGACTGGGCTGCCACATGTCTCAGACTCTTGTCATGCTCCTTCCCGGGGACTTATCACAACTGTAATCAGACAACAGGTTATGGGGTCGCCCCGCGTTGGACTCCAGGGGGACGCGGCCCTCCTGAGGACAAGGAGCGTGCCGGGGACGTCTGTCCTGGGGAGGTCTGTCTGTCTGTGGGCCCTGGCCCCGGGCTCATGGGAGTTACCAGTCGCGCCTGCAGGAGGAGCAGGGAGGCTCTTGGTGCTGAGGGGGTCGTCAGTACCGGCGCTGGTGAGACCTGTCAGGTTCACTCTGCGGAGGAGGGACCCGGGCCCACGGCAGGCCCCCTCTGTGTGCTCAGCCCTCCCCCCAGCCCACCTTGCCCCTCTGCTCTGGGCCACTGGTGAGGTCACAGCCAGGCCAGCTGACCACACACAGAGGCATGGGCCAGAGAGAGCGGCCCCCTGCACTCTCTGCCACTGCCCCGACCCAAAGGAAACAGAGAGCCTCTGCCGCGGCCCCCGGGAGGCTGCCAGCCTGCTCGGGGAACCTGAATGCACCAGCTTTGCAAAAGGAAACTGTCACAGCTCTGAAATCACGACAGACGAGCGCTACACCCTCCCGGGCAGGAGCCGTCATCCTCGGCATTAAAGCTGGTTTCATGGCTACAGCTGCAGCCGGCGGGGAAACGGCGCCGTGACGCCGCCCGCATTTCAGGGGAGGGCACCGAGGGCAGCCCGGGCGCGGCTGGCGGCTGCAGAGGGAGCCCCCGGGTACCTTGGCTCTGCTGAGCAGCTCGGCGATGAGCCGGATGGACTGCAGGTTCCTCTGGGCCAGCAGCAGCTTGCGCTCCTCCAGCTTGATCTTCTCCTGCAGCTGCTTCTGCTCCTCTGCCTGCAGCTTCTCCAGCTTCTTCTGATTCCGGCGCAGCTCACGGTCCCTCTGCTTCTGCTCCCTCTTGCGAAGCTTCTCTTCTCTTTTCCTCTCTCGCTCCAGCTCTTCCAGCTCCTTCTGTTTCCTGTGTGGAACACACCGGGGGCTCGTCACAGAGCGCGCTGCAGCCAACACACCACACACCATACAAGCGGCTTTTCACACACGGCGGAACAGGCCACAATGCAACGATTAAGCATTTAACTCTTTATCCCAAAGTGGACCTCAGTTGACTCAAAGCAGCCCGAGAGGTGGAAGGAGTGAGCCGGGCGAGGAGTTCCGTGACCTTCCAACACACCGTCCTGCTAAGTGCGACCCAACCCTGAAACCACGAAGAAAACGACCACTGGACCGACCACATCAAAAGCCACGCCCCCGGTCAGGGGAAAGACGGACGGACGGGTGAAAGAGGAACCCCAGCAGGCCCAACAAGGCCCCGGGATGCACGGCGGCGCGGGGGAGGCCGCTTCTGCCCACCAGGAACCGCGCTGGGTGACTCCTTGTTGTGCAGGACTCCTGTGAGGGCACCACACAGCACTGGCACGGGGGGACCTCTCTCTAAACTAATCCAACCACAGCCACGCCACTCAGCTCCTTGCACTTTTCCTGTGGAGAGGGGTGTCCAGGAAGTGAGGATGAATGCGGCCGGGGAGGGGCACGGTCCCCAGAGAGAGTCCACAAGACACAGTAGGGAGTTCCCCAGCTCACCCTCCCCCGCCCTGCCACTCTCAAATGCATTTCAACCAACACTGGACATAGGAACAAGTTGCAGCTGTTCCTATGGAACACGACACGGAGGCGGAGACTTCTGAAGCCTGGATGGGTGCCAACTGCCTAGTGAGGCCACAAAGCCTGCCGGGGTGACACAGACCCACGCAGACACCAAGGCGAGAGGAGACACGGGGACAAGGAGGAGCAGGCCGGGAGAAAAGGCATCCCACGCTCTGCCACCCCAAGAAGGGGGCCGGGCCAGGTGCCGACGCCCAGGCAGTGATCCACAGCAGGTCCTCAGGCAGTTTCATGTGCTGAAGGTTTAACCGCCCTGTGAGCTGTCACCGCCCCACGAGCTTGGAGGGTGGCTCAGGGCAGCCCAGCACACAGCACGCCCTTAGGCGGGACTCACACCGACGCCTCGAGGCTGGGCAGCTTTCAGAGGACAGCTCTCATCAAGCTCAAAGTTACCCGTGAGGGCTGAACAAGCAAAGACGCCTCATCTCCACCCACCAGAAAGAAATGCAGGAGGCTGCCCTGGGCCTCCCCTCATGCTCAGCCTCTGAGGAAGGACACTGGGGGACAGCGGGGGCAAGTACGGCCCTGCGTGTGGAGCCCTCCTGGCCAGCTCCCCCAGACAACAGGCCTGCCCCTCCCTGGGGCTCTGGACACCCCATCCTGCTCTCGAGAACCTCATGGCCCGGCCCCGCTTCCCCCAATCCCTCTGTGGTCTGGCCACGCAGACGGGGTCCCTTCCCTGCAGAGACACACTCCACTACTCCAACGTCCATCTCTCCTCAGGGAAAGATCAAGGATGCAGCTTCTTCTCCGCACCCGCAAGCTGCTTTCTGAAATGTTGCGGGGACACTCCTGCAACACTGAGAGGTCCGAGGCTCTGAGTCCCACTCCACACTTCCAGAATGTGGACAGGCACATTCGGCCAGGCCTGGGCTGTGTCTGCAGCCCGGAAGAGTCCCTGTAACGTCCCAGGACTGTCTCCCACCCCAGCTGTCCTGGTCGGCCTGACAGCGGCTGACACAGGGGACCTGGACTCAACCCCACATCCGAACCGCCCCTCCCAGGGGCCGCCTCCCAGGATGGCGACGCAGCAGCATGTCCCTCCCTCCCAGGGCGTCTGCCTCTCTGTGCTGCCTGCCTTAGGTCCTGGGAATCCTGACGGCTGACATGGGCCCCCCCGCCAGCACATTCACAGCCACTCGCTTACACACTGCACCTGCCTCACCTAAGGAGCCCTCGGGGTTCAGATTCAGAGGCTGACAACCCGACTCTCCCCTGGGGAGGCAACGGGGGCTACGTAAAGAACACCACGAGCAGGATGGACCTGCTCCCAGGAGTTCAGTGCCGGGACTCTTGTGCAAACATCACCGGCCACACACATCAACACGCTGGCACCAGCGTCACATAAAGCAGTGAGAAATGGAAACAAAACGGACCAACTCGGTCCCACCAGAGGCTGTCCAGGAGCCCCCCAGCCAAGTCCAACACGTCCCAGACTTGATATCGGCGACATGAAGCGCAACAGACGTGCAGGACGCACCAAAGTCGTCAGAGGACACGGCAGGAGAGACGGAGGAGGAAGAGGAGGAGGAGGAGGAATCCGCCTCACTAGGAGGGTGGGAGGGATGGAGTAGGAGGAGGAGGAGGATTCCGCCTCACGGGATTCACAGGAAGTTGTTGGTTCCCTCCTGCAATACTAAGAAGATAAAAGGGGCTACAAAGAGTGACCTGAGGTTGTCTCTGGTACCGCAACCACAGTGAACGACCCAGGCAATTGCTTTAAAGGCCTCTTATGTGAAACCGGGTTTTTGTCCTATCATTGGTTTTTTGTTTTTGTTTTTTTTTTAAATCTGGCCATCACCATCAACCCTCTACTTCATTTTGTAAATGTAGCCTCAACCTAAATGCAAACTTGCAAACAGCCAAGGCATTCTGCTTGTTTCAGCAGGAGGTGTGAACAGCATGTGGAGGGAGAAGAGGTGGCTCTTCGGGCAAGGCGCGGTGCCGGGAGCCGGCAGAGATGGTGTCAGACCACGACGTGTGACAAGAAAAAGAGAGACATGCATATTCTGCTACGTCTCAAGCAGCCACTCACGCAGGTCCTCACGTGCACAGCTGAGCACCCACAGGCACGCACACACACCCATACGTGTGCACACAAGTACACACACGGGTTCACAGGCACACACGCATGCACACAGGCACATGTGTGCTATGTGCACAGATACAGAGGCACACACACGTGGGCACACGGGCACATACACACACAGGTACACACATGCACACAGGTACACGAGCTCACAGGCACGCATGCACACACACAGGCACGTGCGCACAGATGCAGAGGCACACGTGGGCACACATGCGTACATACGCACACAGGTACATGAGCTCACAGGCACGCATGTACACACAGAGGCATGTGTGCACAGACGCAGAGGCACACACACGTAGGCACACATGCGTACATACGCACACAGGTACAGGAGCTCACAGGCACGCATGCATGCACAGAGGCATGTGTGCACAGACGCAGAGGCACAGACACGTGGGCACACATGCGTACATACGCACACAGGTACAGGAGCTCACAGGCACGCATGCATGCACAGAGGCATGTGTGCACAGACGCAGAGGCACACACACGTAGGCACACATGCGTACATATGCACACAGGTACACACACGAGCTCACACACATGCACGCACACACAGGCACATGTGCACACAGATGCTCAGGCACACACTCTCGGGCGCACATACGTACATACAAAGTACACACACCGGTTCACAGGCACACATGCGTCCATGCACACAGGTACACACACAAGCTCACAAGCATGCACACACACACGCACAGGAATACATGCAGACACACGCACACGGGTCTGCGCACACTCCCAGGTGCCAGACACCAGCGCCGAGGGCCCGCTCCCGCAGAAGGTACCTTTCCTCCGCTCGCTGCCTCTCCTCCGCTTCCTTCTCTCTGCGCTTTTGTTCTTCTCTTTGCTGCTCCAGTTCCTGAAGCTTCTGCCTCTCCAGCTGCCGCTTCTTAATTGAGGCATCACTCAGGTGTTTGGTCGAATCAAAAGAAACCTTTAAAAGCAAAAACAGTGTCAGATGGCCTTCCCCCAAAACCCCCCAGACACACGGCCAGGCGCCCTCTCCTGGGCCGTAGGGCCGAGTGGCCTCAGAGCCTGAGCGCCCGCTCACCACTCACATCCGGTGCAGACCCAGACAGTGGAGCCCAGAAGCCAAACCAATCCCTTCAAGTCACCATCAGTGGCTCAAGACTTAGCTCATCCCACGGAGTTACGACTCAGCGAGGAACACCAACTAGCCCTTGCCACTTACTGAACACAAGTGACACGCCACCGCCGCGAGCTCCCCTTCCGCTACCCGGCTCCACCATTCCCTGTGGCCACAGTCACTGAGCAGGCCGCCTGCCCACACCCACAGGGCACATCTTAAGGCCACAAAACCCCCTCCAGGAGGCTGGCTCATTTGTCACTGTGAAACCAACACGGTCAAAACACGAGGCTAGGCTGAGCGCAGTGGCTGGCTCACGCCTGTAATCCCAGCACTTTGGGAGGGCGAGGCAGGCAGTTCATGAGGTCAGGAGTTCGAGACCAGCCTGGCCAATACGGCAAAACCCTGTTTCTACTAAAAATACAAAAATTAGCCAGGTGTGATGGCACGCGCCTGTAGTCCCAGCTACTCGGGAGGCTGAGGCAGAAGAATCACTCGAACCCAGGAGGCAGAGGATGCACTGAGCAAAGATTGCGCCAGTGCACTCCAGCCCAGGAAACAGATCGAGACTCTGCCTCGAAAAAATAATAAAAATAAAAAAAATAAAAAAGCACATGAGGCTAAAGGGAATGTTCAGCCCCGGTTTCAAGGTGCATTCTGGGAAGGCCAGGTTCTCTTGGTTCTGACACAGTTCAAATCCCTGTCAGAGTTCCTGAGGCTCCACCCCTCACCTACTATATGACCTGTGTCTCCCCCACATCTTCCTTAAGATACCGAATTTCCAAAACCACAGCACGGGACCCCTACTCCACCTCACGCCTGTGCCTCTGAAACTGGACAGGCACAGGACTGTTGCTGCCATTTTACTTAGGGGAGGTCCCCACAGCCTCAGGGGTGTGGCTGGGAGCGTTCTGCTGACCCTGCTGGAAGGAAGTCGCCGGAGGGAGGAAGCGCGTGGCTCTCGGTGCGCAGGACTCACCTTGATGTTGCAGGCCACGGCCTTGCCGTCCTCGCCCTTGTACATGAGTTTCATCCCGCGCAGGGCGCTCATGGCCTGGATGAAGCCCACGTACTCGCGGTACTGCACATAGGCCTCGAAGTTCAAGTGCCCCCCGAAACTGAAGGTGTGGAAGTTGCGGCCCGTCATCTCCTCCCGGTAGGGGTCCAGCATGGGGATGTCCACATTCCGGATCTCCCCGAACTTCTCAAACACCTTGACCAGGACGTCCTCGCTGGGCTTCTCGGAGCCCGACTCCTTCAGGGCGAACCACTTGCAGGGCAGCCCCTCCAAGTGGATGGTGTCCGGCCGCTCCCCCGGCAGGGTCTCGTTCATGTCCTTGGCGTCGCGGAAGAAGGAGTCCCAGTCGTGGCGGGTGGGGAAGTCGATCTTGAACTCGGCCGCGCGCACCTTCAGGATGTCGGAGAAGCCGCTGAGCTTGATGGTCTTGCCGTCCAGGCAGGCCAGAAAAGACTTGACCAGGCTCTTGTTCTCCACTTCCCCCTCGAAGCGGATGAAGTCCATGGTGCTCTTGGAAATACGCAGCGTGGAGAACTGGTGGTTGTGCACCATGCCCTTCAGCCTCTCCATCACCTCCCAGTTGGAGATGGACTTCCCCGGCTGCTTCAGCTGTGGGAGTGCCACGCTGATGGTCATCTTGGTGATGGGCTTCAGGTACAAGCCGTAAGCAGGGCAGAGCTCCACGGCCTCAGACGTGTCGTGCACGATGGTAGCCGCTGCCATAGCCTCCGGGACCTTGGGCCTGAAACATAAGACGCAGACAGTCAGCACCAGCACCCCCCACCTCCCCCGCCAATGAGGAGGGGCCAAGCCAGCAGGCACTTTCTGGACCCGGAGAAGAGAAACAGCAGTGTCTCTCTGCCGTGTCAGAGACTGGTTTCCACTTTGTTAACAGCCATCTCAACGGAGTTTTTTACTTTTTGAAATCATTAAGAGTACACCAAAGGGGAAAAAGCCGAGCTGATAAAGAACAGGTTAGTTTCAAAGCCTCAGTCAGCACTGCCCGACACCCTACATCCAGCAGCCAGCAGCTCCCAAGGCCTGCAGAATAGGAAGCTGAGCACGACCAGGCCCCTCACACAGGTCAAGTAGGAACGGGGACGCTACAAACGCCTACCTCCACGGGAAGGGGCAGAAAGACACTGGGGAAGGGAAGGGGCCAGGGAGAGCACAGCTGCAGGCATCTGGAAAGGTTTTGTGGAGGGGGCGGCGGCCCTGTACTTGCCCTGATAAAACAGGAAGTCTCGGGCTACAAAAACAATCCAGAACCATGAACCCTAGTAATCTCCACGAAGGCCAGACGTATCCCAGCTTTAACCCACTCAAAGCCAAAAAGTACAAGGAACTTTCCACAAGTTATAGGGGCCGAAGTCCCCCATCTGCGCCTTCTTTCTCCGCCCACCTTCTTTAACCCACCTCTTCCCTGCTGAGCTGACGGGCAGCCACTTCCTGACGGCCAAGTCCAAGTAGAGGAAGCTTCACACACAGAAACCCAAACATCTCAGGTGACCGCCTCCGGCCCGGCCGCCCACCCCATCAACCTGGAGGCTTCCTGCCAGGCCCAGGAGACGGCCTCCTCGCCCAAGCCCGAGGTGGGAGGTGCGAAAGAAGGGAGGGAGGGTGGAGAAGCTACCAGAAAAGGTCAGTGGGGCACCAGGGAGGGGCTCCAGTCTGGACACAGACCAGTGAACCCTCCCCCAGAACCCAAGCGGCCCCAGCAACTTCACCACCCAGGAACCCTCCCCACTCTGGCCTCCAGCGCCCTCCGACCACCCCGGTACACCTGGCTGCCCAATCCCCAGTACGCGGCATTGCCCCTGGTATTCCCACCTACCGCAGCCCCCCAGCATAGCCTCAGGCTGCCGCTGGCACCCCTGGCAGGGCCCCACACATTCTCAGGCCCTTGGCCACTCGGTACCCTCAGCTCCTCAGTTCCCCGCCCCCCACCACCCTCCTGGATGAGCCCCAATACCCCAACCTACACAGCACCGCCCCAGCCTCCGAAAACCCCGGACAGCCCCTTGCTTCCCACTGTAGACCTAGGAGCGACCGCAGCGCCACGTCCCCTAGTCCCAGGCCTCCTAGTCTCCCGCCCATCCGATCCCCCGAGCTCCCAGCCCTCCGACACCGCTGCAGGCCTCAGCTCCTTCGATGCAGTCCCAGGAACCGCTCCAGCCCCTACCCCTACTTCCAGGGACCCCGGGACCCCGACCGCAGACCTCCCCAGCCCCCGATTCCCCCGTACGGCCCCAGGCGCTCCCAGCCCCCCGGTGGCACCCCACGCCCCCCAACCCCACGCACCCCAACCCCACCCCCGTCACCTCCGAGACCCCTAGGCGCCGCCTCCCAAGCCCCGGCCCCCCGGGCCCGGCCCTAGGAGCGAAGCGTTCGCCGGCTGCAGCCAGGCCCGGGAGTCACGGGGGCGGCACTCACCTGCGCGGGGCTCCGCCTGCGTCCCAGGCCGCCGCCGCCGCTGGCCCAAGCTCCCGCCGTCCCCCGACGATCCCCGGACAGGCGCGGCCTCACCGCCGGGCGCCGCCACAGTCCCCTGGAGGCGCCTCCGACGCCGCCACCGCCGTCGCCGCCCGCCCTCTATGACGCATTTCCACTTCCGGCGCGCGGGCTCGCGGAAGAGGCCGCGCGGCAGCACCCGGTTTCTCCTTCTTGCCCTGGCTCCGCCCCTGGGAGGAGGGACTTCCGGGAGCCCGGCCTTTTGCACTGCGCGTGCGCGAGTCCGCCCCGCCCCCCCCCCCGCCCCCCCCATGGTGCCACCTGCCTGCGGGTAACCAGGGGAGGTAGTTGGGCCAGGGTCTCTGGTCATCGCCCTTAAGCCAAACAGGAGGGGGGCCGGTCTGGGGTCTAAATTCCAATTGTAGAGTCAAATATATATAACAAAATTCTAAAACGTAATAGGATCCTATAACGGGATTCTATACTATACTTGCAAATTATGGGTAATATACTTGAATAATATAATTTATGTATAAATTAGATATCATATTCTATGATGTAATTATAGAATTACATATACATTGCTAGTTAATTAACTATTAATTGAATGGTTAATAATTATTAATTGTATATTAATAATTATTAAAGCGTACCATTACATAATGTAATTATGAAATAATAAATGATAACTTACCATGGTATTATGAAATTAATAATAATTTATATTGCAATTATGAAATAAATGATCATTTCTAATTATAAGATAATTTATAATGTAATTATGAAATAAATATAATGTAATTTAAAAATAAATGATAATCTAATGTAATTATGAAGCAAATGCTATTGTATAATATAACCATAATTTATAATGTAATTGTGGAATAATAAATGATAATCTATAGTGTAATTATGAAATAAATGAAAATATATAATGTAATTCTGAAATGATCATTTATAATGTAATTATGAAATAATAAATGACAATTTATAATGTGATTACAAAATAATAAATGAGGCCAGGTGCGGTGGCTCACGTCTGTAATGCCAGCACTTTGGAGGGCCAAGGCGGGCAGATCACAAGGTCAGGAGTTCAAGACCAGCCTGGGGCAGGGCGTGGTGGCTCATGCCTGTAATCCCAGCACTTTGGGAGGCCGAGATGTGCGGATGATGAGGTCAGGAGATCAAGACCATCCTGGCTAACACGATGAAACCCCGTCTTTACTAAAAATACAAAAAATAATCAGCTGGGCGTGGTGGTGGGCACCTGTAGTCCCAGCTACTCTGGAGGCTGTGGCAGGAGAATGGTGTGAACCTGGGAGGTGGGGCTTGCAGTGAGCCGAGATCGTGCCACTGCACTCCAGCCTGGTTGACAGAGCGAGACTCCATGTCAAAACAAAACAAAAAAAAGACCAGCCTGGCCAGCATGGTGAAACCCCGTCTCTACTAAAAAGACAAAAAACTAGCCGGGTGTGGAGGTGGGTGCCTGTAGTCCCAGCTACTCAGGAGGCTGAGGCAGGCCCGAGAATCACTTGAACCCAGGAGGCAGAGGTTGCAGTGAGTGAAGATGGCGCCACTGCACTCCATCCTGGGCAACAGAGCGAGACTCTGTCTCCAATAAATAAATAAATAAATAATGATAATTTATAATGCATTATTCATTTTTTATCTATTATAATTTATTGTTTATTAAGTATGCCATGCTCTATGTGAGAGGTACGTGCTTCTGACGTCCCAAATATGTCACAAGTCCCCAAACTGGATATCCAGGGTCAGATAATCAGAACAGAAATCTTGCATTGCTCAACATCAGCTATCAACAAAGTAGAAAGCGAACACACCAGGGGCCTGAGGAAGACGGACCATTCTGTGAACCCAGGCAGGCTTCAGAGGGGCCGGGCTGTGTAAGAGGGTTGCTATGCCTTCCATGTTTCTGTCCTTCCAAAACTCAAGTTCAAACTCAGTTCCCACTGCAAGAGTATTAGAGGTGGTGCTTTTAGGAGGTGGTTAGGTCATGAGTGGGATTTGTGCTCTTAGAAGACAGGCCCCAGAGAGCTCTCTCGCCCTTTCCACCATGTGAGGACACAGCCAGAAGGAACCACCTGTGAACCAGCAAGCGGGTCCTCACCAGACACTGAACCTCCCACTCATTGATCTTGGACTCTCAGCCTCCAGAACCGTGAGACATAAAAGTCTGCGGTTTAGGCCGGGTACGGTGGCTCCTGCCTGTAATCCCAGCACTTTGGCAGGCCAAGGCGGGTGGATCACCTGAGGTCAGGAGTTTGAGACCAGTGTGGCCAACATGGTGAAACCCTGTCTTTACTAAAAATAAAAAAATTAGCTGGGCATGGTGGTGCGCACCTGTAATCCCAGCTATTCCGGAGGCTGAGGCAGGAGAATTGCTTGAACCTGGGAGGTGGAGGTCGCAGTGAGCCAAGATTGCGCCATTGCACTCCAGCCTGGATGACAAGAGGAAGACTCTGTCTCAAAAGAAGGGGAGGGGAGGGGAAGGGAGGGGAATGGAGGGGAAGGGAGGGGAAGGGAGAGGAGGGGAGGGGAAGGGAGGGGAAGGGAGGGGAAGGGAAAGGAGGGGAGGGGAGGAGAGGGGAGGGGAGGAGAGGGGAAGGGAGGGGAGGAGAGGGGAAGGGAGGGGAGGGGAAGGGAGGGGACAGGAAGGGAGGGGAGGTGAGGAGGGGATGGGAGGAAAGAAGGGAAGGGGAGGGGAAGGGGGGAGGAGAGGGAAGGGGAAGGGAGCGGAGGAAAGGGGGATGGGGGAGGGGAGGGGAAGGGAAGGGAGGGGAGGGGAAGGGAGGGGAGGGGAAGGGAAGGGAGGGGAGGGGAAGGGAGGGGAGGGGAAGGGAGGGGAGGCGAGGGGAGGGGAAGGGAGAGGAAGGGGAGGGGAGGGGAAGGGAAGGGAGGAGGGGATGGGAGGAAAGAAGGGATTGGAAGAGGAGGGGAAGGGAAGGGAGAAGAGGGGAGGGGAAGGGGGGAGGAGAGGGCAGGGGAAGGGGGGAGGAGAGGGCAGGGGAAGGAGGGAGGAGAGTGGAGGGGAAGGCGGGGAGGAGAGGGGAAGGGAAGGGAGGGGAGGAGAGGGGAGGGAAGGGGAGGGGAAGGGAAGGGAGGGGAGGGGAAGGGAGGGGAGGGGAGGAGAGGGGAAGGGAGAGGAAGGGGAGGGGAGGGGAAGGGAAGGGAGGAGGGGATGGGAGGAAAGAAGGGATTGGAAGAGGAGGGGAAGGGAAGGGAGAAGAGGGGAGGGGAAGGGGGGAGGAGAGGGCAGGGGAAGGCGGGGAGGAGAGGGCAGGGGAAGGAGGGAGGAGAGGGGAGGGGAAGGTGGGGAGGAGAGGGGAAGGGAAGGGAGGGGAGGGGAAGGGAATGGAGAGGAGGGGAAGGGAGGGGAGAGGAGGGGAAGGAAGAAGAGGGCTTGTGGGTATTTGGGGGGCGTTTGCATTGTGTGAGCCATGTTGTCCATAAAGGCTAATATTAATATGATTATGAGTCTCTACTTGACCAAGGAGAAAACAAACACACCAGGTTCCCCAGGACAGGGACCATTCTGTGAACCCAAGCAGGCTTCTCAGTGAGACACACCCCTTTGCTGCCTGCATGTACATTCTTCTTCTTCTTAGGGACACGAAAGCGTTTGGGGTTCTCTTTAAAATTCTTCTCGCTGCTGCTGCTTTACATACCATTGGTGTGTGTTTCCCGGGGGGAGCTGTTAAATTCGGAAACCACTTTGCCACTCAGCTAGTTCCCTGAAGGTATTTACAAAGCAAATTCAGAAGGAGATATTCACTCCTTCAGAACCAGCAAGCACCAAAGGATGGTTATAATAATCTGGAAAACCTTTAAGGAAAATGCTTGGCCTCCTAAAGCATTTTGGAGCAAAACATCCGTCTCCTGAATGTACCCCAGGAATAAAAAAACAAAGTTCTCGGATATCTGCAGCCGTAATCCTTTGTCATGGGGAGGTAGCCATGAGTCTTTGTTGTGTACCCAGTCTGTATCATTTCCATGAATTGAGCATGAAAGGCAAATAAAAACATTCTGAGATATCAGTCTCATGATGCTGCAGCAAAGGTGCTGGAACTTTCCAGATGCAATAAGCTCTCTAGTCAACAGACTTCAAGATAATCAAACAGGAGAGTATTCTAGGTAGGCCCGACCTAATCAGGTGAGCACTTAAAAGAAGGTCTCGGGCTGGGCACGGTGGCTCACGCCTGTAATCCCAGCACTTGGGGAGGCCGAGGCAGGTGGATCACGAGGTCAGGAGTTCGAGACCAGCCTGGCCAAGATGGTGAAACCCCATGTCTACTAAAAGTACAAAAAATTAGCTGGGCGTGATGGCACACCCCTGTAATCCCAGCTACTCCGGAGGCTGAGGCAGAGAATTGCTTAAACCTGGAGGGGCGGAGCTTGCAGTGAGCCGAGATCGCACCACTGCACTCCAGCCTGGGCAACAGAGCGAGACTCTGTCTCAAAAAAAATAAATACATAAAAAAATAAATAAATAAACAAGAAAGGCTGGCTGCGGTGGCTCAGGCCTGTATAATCCCAGCACTTGGGGAGGCCGAGGCGGGTGGATCATGAGGTCAGGAGTTCGAGACTAGCCTGGGCAACATGATGAAACCCCGTCTCTACTAAAAATACATTAACCTGGAGGGGCGGAGCTTGTAGTGAGCCGAGATCTGGCCACTGCACTCCAGCCTGGGCGACAGAGCTAGACTCTGTCTCAAAACAAACAAACAAACAAACGGGCTCATGCCTGTAATCCCAGCACTTGGGGAGGCCAAGGCAGGTGGATCACGAGGTCAGGAGTTTGAGACCAGCCTGGCCAACATGGTGAAACCCCGTTTCTACTAAAAATATGAAAATTAGCTGGGCGTGGTGGCGTGCACCTGTAATCCCAGTTACTCGGGAGGCTGAGGCGGGAGAATCGCTTGAACCTGGGAGACCGAGGTTGCAGTGAGCCAAGATCATGCCACTGCACTCCAGTCTGGCAACAGGGCAAGACTCTGTCTCAAAAACAAACAAACAAACAAAAACAAACAAACAAAAAACACAACAACAACAAAAACAAACAAAAAACAAAAAACACAGCAACAAAAACAAAAAAACAAAAATAAAAAAACGAGAAGAGTCCACAGCACATTCCTCGGACATTCAGCCTCATTGCCTCTGCTCTAGCTCTTCTGGGAGCATCTGGAAGATCTGGAAGCATCTAGAAGATCCGCGTGCATCATCCTGCTTGTCTATTCTTGGGTGACTTGATACCTCTTGAGGAGCTGGTTTCTGTGAACTCTGTGAAATCCTCTTGGACCTTCTGCATCTCTTCACCTGAAAATGGAGAAAAAGGTTTTCAGTTGTTTTGGGTTGACCTGGATGAATGGGAGGAATTTCTGCATGATGCTTCTGAGGTGGGCTGTTTCCCTGAAATATCTTTTTTGTTTTGTTTTGTTTTTTTGAGATGGAGTCTCGCTCTGTTGCCCAGGCTAGGGTGCAGAGATGCAATCTCAGCTGACTGGAAACTCGGCCTCCTGGGTTCAAGGGATTCTCCTGCCTGAAGCCGCCGAGTAGCTGTGATTACAGCTACGCCACCATGCCTGGCTATTTTTTTTTTTTTTTTTTTTTTTTGACAGAGTCTCGCTCTGTCGCCCAGGCTGGAGTGCAGTGGCGCGATCTTGGCTCACTGCAACCTCCGCCTCCTGGGTTCACACCATTCTCCTGCCTCAGCCTCCCGAGTAGCTGGGACTACAGGCACCTGCCACCACGCCTGGCTAATTTTTTGTATTTTTAGTAGAGACGGGGTTTCACCGTTGCAGTGAGCCAAAATCACACCACTGCACTCCAGCCTGGCGACAGAGCAAGACTCCATCTCACAAAAAAAAAAAAAAGAGAGAGAGAAAGAAAAGGAAAGAGAGAAAGAAAGAAAGGAGGGAGGGAGGGAGGGAGTAAGAAAGACAGGAAGAAAATTCCAGTCCTCATCTTGCTAAATGTTGGAAGAAAGATGGAGATTCAAGGAATACTGTCCAGAAGTCCCAGAGGACATTTTAAGGCATTAGGACACTGACCCATCTGCCCAAAGAAACAGCAAACCACACTGAAAATGCAGAGTCCGTCTTTGAACCAGAGGCGGGCACTCAGTAAACAAACATTCCACTGCGGGAAACGGGGTAATTCTCTCCACCATCGCGTGAGAGGCCGTGCGGGCCAGAGGAAGTGACAGATAAAAACAGATTTCTAACTCAGCACAACACAACCACAGGCTCTACCTGGACGCTATGAGCTCATGCGTGACTCAGAGACTCATCTAGACCCACGGCCATTCCATCCTTCTGCAGCACGGAAGGTTCCTACAATCTCTCCCGTGAAAAACACATCTGCCCCCCGCTTAATATCCCTTCTCTGTCCTCCTCGGCAGACCACACCCTAGCCCAAGTCATTTTTTTTTTTAATATCAGCGTTTTGTATTCTTCTGCAAAGTGCTTATCATCAGCTGAAGCCTTTTGTGCTTTCCTTTTCTGCAGTGAAGATTTCAGCATGCCGTTGGCCAGGTGCAGCGTCTCATGCCTGTAATCCCAGCACTTCGGGAGGCCGAAGGGGGAGGATTACTTGAGGCCGGAAGTTCAAGGCCAGCCTGGGCAACATGGCGAGACCTCCCCCCCAGTCTGTAAAAAGAAGAAAAAGAAAAAAATGAGCTGGGCGTGGTGGCACACACCTGTAGTCTCAGCTACTCGGGAGTGGCTGAGGCACGAGGATCGCTTGAGCCCAGGAGTTCCAGCCCGTAGTGAACTACGATTTTGCCACTGCACTCCAGCGTGGGCAACAGAGCTAGACTCTGTCTCAAAAAAAAAAAAAAAAAAAAAAGAATTGTAACGATTTCCAAACAGACGTCTACCTCTTTTCTTGGAAGGATTGCTGGAGCCCAGGAATTCAGGACCGGCCTGGGCAATATAGCAAGACTCCATCCCTACAATATAAATAAATAAATAAATAAATAAATAAATAAATAAATAAATAAATAAATGAAATACAAAAAGTTAGCCAGGTGTGGTCATCTTAAGCGGGCTTTGGCCCCTGGAGAGTCTAACAATGTAATTTATCAGTCAAGAAAAGAGATGCATAAAACACAGACTCTACCTCAAAATCTATCAATCAATCAATTAAATTAAATAATATCAGCCAAGAAAAAATATACGAGAGTGAGACCCTGCCTCAAAATCAATCAATCAATTAATTAATAACAGTCAAGAAAAGAGATGCCTAAGACAGAGCGAGACTGTGCCTCAAAATCAATCAATTAATTAAAGTAAATAATATCAGCCAAGAAAAGAGATGTGAAAACAGAGACCCTACCTCAAAATCGATCAATTAATTAAAGTAAATAATATCAGCCAAGAAAAAATATGTAAGAGAGACTATGCCTCAAAATCAATCAATCAATTAATATCAGCCAAGAAAAGAAATGCCTAAGACAGAGCGAGACTGTGCCTCAAAATCAATTAATTAAAGTAAATAATATCAGCCAAGAAAAGAGATGTGAAAGCAGAGACCCTACCTCAAAATCAATCAATCAATTCATTAAATAATAATATGAGGCAAGAAAAGAGATGTCTAAGAGGTGGGCATATTGGGACATGCAGTATCAGTTTCAACCTCCAGGAGGGGCTGGAGAGTAAAGCTGAGTGGCAGAGACAGAAGGTGGTGGTGGCCCCGGTAGAAACTCCAGACACTGAGGTTCTGATCAGCTTCCCTGGTGGGCTGACGTGACGTCTGTCATCACACACTGATGCTAAGACGAGGGAACAGCACCCGTGAGTCCTTGGGGAGAGGACAATGGAAGCTGTGGGTCTCAGCTCCTCCTTGACTCTCTCTTGTACATCTCTTTGCTTGGCTGATGTTGCTTAATTCAATTAATTCATTGATTGATTTTCAGGCAGGGTCTCACTCTGTCTTAGGCATCTCTTTTCTGGGCTGATATTATTTAACTTAATAATTGATTGATTGATTGATTTTGAGGTAGGGTTTCTGTTTTATGCATCTCTTTCCTTGACTGATATTATTTGTTTAATTGATTAATCGTTTGGTTTTGAGCAGGGTCTCACTCTCTTATACATCTCTTTTCTTGCCTGATATTATTTAATTTAATTAATTGATTGATTTTGAGGTAGGGTCTCTGTTTTACGCATCTCTTTTCTTGGCTGATATTATTTACTTTAATTGATTGATTTTGAGGCACAGTCTCCCTCTGTCTTAGGCATCTCTTTTCTTGGCTGATATTATTTAATTTAATTAATTGACTGATTGATTTTGAGGTAGGGTCTCTGTTTTATGCATCTCTTTCCTTCACTGATATTATTTGTTTAATTGATTAATCGTTTGGTTTCGAGCAGGGTCTCACTCTCTTATACATCTCTTTTCTTGCCTGATATTATTTAATTTAATTAATTGATTGATTGATTTTGAGGTAGGGTCTCTGTTTTACGCATCTCTTTTCTTGGCTGATATTATTTACTTTAATTGATTGATTTTGAGGCACAGTCTCGCTCTGTCTTAGGCATCTCTTTTCTTGGCTGATATTAGTTAATTTAATTAATTGATTGATTGATTTTGAGGTAGGGTCTCTGTTTTATGCATCTCTTTCCTTGACTGATATTATTTATTTAATTGATTAATCGGTTGGTTTCGAGCAGGGTTTCCCTCTCTCATACATCTCTTTTCTTGTCTGATATTATTTAATTTAATTAATTGATTGATTTTGAGGTAGGGTCTCTGTTTTCACATCTCTTTTCTTGGCTGATATTATTTACTTTAATTAATTGATTTTGAGGCACAGTCTCGCTCTGTCTTAGGCATCTCTTTTCTTGGCTGATATTAATTAATTGATTGATTTTGAGGCAGGGTCTCTCTTACATATTTTTTCTTGGCTGATATTATTTACTTTAATTAATTGATTGATTGATTTTGAGGTAGGGTGTCTGTTTTACGCATCTCTTTTCTTGGCTGATATTATTTACTTTAATTAATTGATTGATTTTGAGGCAGAGTCTCGCTCTGTCTTAGGCATCTCTTTTCTTGGCTGTTATTAATTAATTGATTGATTGATTTTGAGGCAGGTTCTCACTCTCATATATTTTTTCTTGGCTGATATTATTTACTTTAATTAATTGATTGATTGATAGATTTTGAGGTAGAGTCTGTTTTATGCATCTCTTTTCTTGGCTGATATGATTTAATTAATTAATTAATTGATTTTGAGTAGGGTCTCACTCTCTTATCCACCTCTTTTCTTGACTGATATTATTTAATTCAATTAATTGCTTGATTGTGAGGTAAGGTCTCACTCTGTCTTAGGCATCCCTTTTCTTGGCTGATATTGATTGATTGATTGATTTTGAGGCACAGTCTCCCTCTGTCTTAGGCGTCTTTTTTCTTGGCTGACATTATTTAATATAATTAATTAATTGATTTTCAGGCGGGGTCTCTCTCATACTTCACTTTCCTTAGCTAATATTATTAAATTAAATTAATTAATTGACTTTAAGGTAGCGTCTCTCTTTTATGCATCTCTTTTCTTCCCGATATTAATTGATTGATTGATTGATTGATTTTTGAGTCAAGGTCTCACTCTGTTACCCAGGCTGGAGGGCAGTGACGCAATTACAGCTCACTACAGTCTCGACCTCTGGGGCTCAAGCAGTCTTCCTAACTCGGCCTCCTGAGTAGCTGGGATGGCAGACGTGCACCACCGTCCCTGGCTAATTTTTTATTTTTTGTAGAGATGAGGTCTCGCTCTGTTGGCCAGGCTGGTCTCAAACTCCGGGGCTCAAGCGGTCCTCCCACCTCGACCTTCCAACGTGTTGGGATTACAGGCATGAGCCACTGTGCCCAGCTTGGCTGATTTTAATTTGTATCTATTCGGTATAATAAGACTTCAATCAGAAGCACAGTGTTTTTCTGGGTTCTTGTGAGTCATTCTAGGAAATTCTTCACCCTGAATGTGGTCACTGGGAACCTACGAGTTTTAGCCAGCTGGTCCAAAGTGAGAGTGCTTCCCGGGACCCCTGAATTTGAATTTGCAGCTGATGACCAAAGTAAAGGGAATTGGTGGGGACCGCAGAAATATAGAATCATGCATTTAATGGGTGCTTGAATGCCCTGGGGCTGCCCTAGCAACTTGCCTAAAACTCAAGGGTTTAAAACAACAGATGTGATTTAGCTCATGGTTCTGGAGACCAGAAGTCTGAGGTCAAGTTGTGGGCAGGATTGTGCTCACTCTGGAAGATCCAGGGAAGGATCCTTCCTGCCTCTCCCACCTCCTCGGGGCTCCAGGAGTACCTGAACTTGTGGCTGCATCACTCCAGTCTCTGCCCCCATCTCCACGTGGCCTTCTCCTCTGTGTCTGTGTCTCCTCTTCTGTCTCTTAGAAGGACACCTGTCACTGGATTAAGGGCCCACCCTACTCCAGGATGATCTCATCTCCAGATTCTTAATCACATCTGCAAAGACCCGATTTCCAAATAAGGTCTCATTCACCAGGGGGTAGGACTTAGATATGTCTTTTGGGGGACAAAATTCAAGCTATTATGGTGAGTAACTGGAGACTGTGGAAACAAGTTTTTAAAAAAAGCATTGGCCTTAATCAAACAAAGATCTTAGAACCAAGTATGGGACTTTCATTTGGAGATACAGAGTCCTAGGGGTGGTAGACAGGAGAGAGAAGCCATCCCATCACTGCAGATGAGCTGGATGTGTTACTCATGTGTCTTTCACTTTATTCATCCATTCATCTATCCAGCCATTCGGCCAGTCATTAATCTGTCAATCTGTTCATCCATTTGTCCACCCATCCATCCATCTGTCCATCCATCCATCCACCCACCCACCCATTCTGCCAGTCATGAATCTGTCAATCTATATATCCATTTGTCCACCCATTCATTCATCCGTTCATCCATCCATCCATCCATCTAACCACTCACCCACCCATTCAGCCAGTCATCAGTCTATCAATCTGTTCATCCATTTGTCCATCCATCCATCCATCCATCTATCCATCCATCCATCCATCCATCCATCCATTTATCTATCCACCCACCCACCCATTCAGCCAGTCATCAATCTACCTGTCAATCTGTTCATCCATTTGTCCACCCATCCACCCATCTATCCATCCATCCATCCACCCACCCACCCATTCGGCCAGTCATGAATCTGTCAATCTATATATCCATTTGTCCACCCATTCATTCATCCGTTCATCCATCCATCCATCCATCTAACCACTCACCCACCCATTCAGCCAGTCATCAGTCTATCAATCTGTTCATCCATTTGTCCATCCATCCATCCATCTATCCATCCATCCATCCATCCATCCATTTATCTATCCACCCACCCACCCATTCAGCCAGTCATCAATCTACCTGTTAATCTGTTCATCCATTTGTCCACCCATCCACCCATCCATTCATCCATCCATCCATCCATCCATCCATCCATCCATCCATCCATCTAGTCACGCATCCATTTATTCACCCATCCATCCATTAATGTACCCACCTATCCATCCATTTGCCCACCCATCTATCCATTCATCCATCCATCCATCCATCCATCATCCATCCATCCAGTCACCCATCCATCTATTCACCCATCCATCCATTAATGTACCCACCCATCCATCCATTCATGCACCCATCATCCATCCATCCATCCATCCAGTCACCCATCCATTTATTTACCCATCCATCCATCCATTCACCTGCCCATCTATCCACCCATCCATCCACCCATCCATCCATCCATCCATCTATCCATCCATTTATTCACCCATCCATCCATTAAAGTACCCACCCATCTATCCATTCACACACCCATCTATCCATCCATCCATCCATCCATCCATCCATCTATCCATCCATTTATTCACCCATCCATCCATTAATGTACCCACCCATCCATCCATTCATGCACCCATCATCCATCCATCCATCCATCCAGTCACCCATCCATTTATTTACCCATCCATCCATCCATTCACCTGCCCATCTATCCACCCATCCATCCACCCATCCATCCATCCATCCATCTATCCATCCATCCATCCATCTATCCATCCATTTATTCACCCATCCATCCATTAAAGTACCCACCCATCCATCCATTCACACACCCATCTATCCATCCATCCATCCATCCATCCATCTATCCATCCATTTATTCACCCATCCATCCATTAAAGTACCCACCCATCCATCCATTCACCCACCCATCTATCCATTCATCCATTCATCCATCTATCCATCAAGTGACTCATCCATTTATTTACCCATCCATCCATTAATGTACTCACCCATCCATCCATTCATCCATCCATCCATCCATCCATCCATCCATCCATCCATCCATCCAGTCACCCATCCATTTATTCACCCATGCATCCATTAATGTACCCACCCATCCATCCATCTATCCATCCATCCGTCTAGTCACCCATCCATTTATTCACCCATCCATCCATTAATGTACCCACCTATCCGTCCATTCATCCACCCATCTATCTATACTTTCCCCATTCAGCCATTCACAAATCTACCTATCAATCTATTCATCCCTCACTGCAAATGGCTGGATGACTTCTCTCTCCTGTCTACCACCCCTTGGCCACAAGCAAAAAAGGGGAATTCCGAGTCCAGCCTCATTCATAACATCATAAGAATCAAATACCTTCCAAAAGAAGGAACAGAGACTACTACTCAGGTTTATCTGTGATAACCAGTGGGGTTGATACTCAGTTATTGGGAAGAAAATTTCATTGAAAACATAGCCTGCTGAGAAAATGCTGCTTTGTGGTGTGGGATGCATTTATTAAATGTTGATGTGAAAATGATATTTCAAGGAGATATACCACTGCAGATCAGCATGTTATCTCCCATGTGAAGACCAGAGAAACAGACGTTGTAAAGATCAGATAAGACGGTAGCCTCAAACAGGAAATAAAGATACAAAACAAAGATATGGGAGTGGGCCTCCCCCTTGAGGAAAATTACTTCCTTGCATTTCTTCTCATGCAATGGCCTTCCCTTTTCTCCTTAAAGTAATTGAGGTATAATTCAGAAAAGTGTGTACGATGCCAGGACAGGGTGAGCCACTCTATGCAGAGCAGGCCATGCAGGGAACAAATCATGTGGAAGGTCCTAGCAGCAGGTGACAATGAGGGAGGCCCAGGACTGTGGTCCTTATCAAGATGCTTCCAAGGAGTGGGGTCTTCCATCGAGAGACTCCCAGGCAGGGTCCAGCACTGTGAGGTCAGTGAGCAAAGGCCTGACCCTCAAGCATGGGGACTCTTCTCCTACAGCTGCACCTTGAGGTAGGAGGTGGAGGGTTTAGCAAAGATTGAGAATCCCAGGGACCAGTTCACTAAACCAGAATCCAGTGTCAGAGATCTTAGTTCTCCCGCGTTTGTCATATCCATCCATCCATCCACCCATCCATCCATCCATCCATCCATGCTTCCATCGGTCGGTTCTTCTGTTCATGCATCTATGCACCCATCCACCCATTCAGCCAGTCATTAATCTGTCAATCTATTCATCCATCCACCCAGTCATGTATCCATCTACCTACTCATTCATTCATCCACCCATCTATCCAACCATCTTCCCATCCATCCACCCTCCATCCATTAAACCATCTACCCATGTATCTATCTATCCATCCTCTATCCACCCTCCGTTTATTAACCCAGCTATCAACCCACCCACTTTCTACTTACCCATCCATTCATTAATCCATTAATTTATCCTCTATTCATTAACCCATGTATCCATCCACCTATCCAGCCATCCGTCCATTCAGTCAGCCAAGCCTTCATCCATTAACCCATCCATTCATTAATCCTCTATTCGTTAATCCATATATCCATCCACCTATTCAGCCATCCATCCAGCCAGCCAGCCAAATCTTCATCCATTAACCCATCCATTCATTAGTCCATTCATTCATCCTCTATTCATTAACCCATGTATCCATCCACCTATCCAGCCATCCAGCAAGCCAGCCAGCCAACCCTTCATCCATTAACCCATATATCCATATATCCATCCATCATCTGTTCATTCATCCTTTCATCTCTCCACCCATGCACCCACTCAACCGACCACCAACCCATCCATCCATTAACCTACTCATCGACCTATTCACTCATTCACTCATCCATCCATCTACCCTCAATCCATTAACCTATCTATCTATCCATCATCTATCCACCCTCCATTCGTTAACCCACCCATTTAACCACCCACCCATCCATCCATTCATCCATCCATCTATTCTGTATCCATTAATCCATCTATCCTTCCAGCATCTACCATCCATTAACCCACTCATCCATCTATTTATCCACCCTCTATCCATAACCCCTATAATCCACATTATAAAATCAAATTCACTCAATATTTTAAAATCAAAATTAATTCAAATAAACAACCATGAATAAATCATCAATACTGTTAACAAATACAGGATTCAGCAGTGCTCTGATAGTTTTGATTGGAGCCTGAAGCAAAACATATGGAAAAGGAAAAATTCATGCCCCCTCTAGACATATTTCATGTGTTTTTTTCCAGAACATTAAAATAGTTGGAAAATATTACAACAAGTTTACACGGGTATATGAAAATTCAGAGCATTACTTTAACTTTTAAATATTTTTTTTATCAAAACCAGACTTTTTGGGGAGTAATTCTACTTTCCTGGCTTGAATGAAAGCATGCTTACCAAAATACTCTCAAACTTTCATTGTTGCTTGTATCATTGTCAATGGATAGGATTGTCATGTTTGTCAACTTCTCTTGACCAAGTGACCATCAAGCTTTCATGTTTAATTACCATCAGCATACTAGTCCCATCCTTATTTAAAATTTTTATGGTTTGTTTCTCATGGCATTTTTGCCTTAATATTTATGCCTATTTTCTTTCTTTCTTTCTTTCTTTCTTTCTTTCTTTCTTTCTTTCTTTCTTTCTTTCTTTCTTTCTTTCTTTCTTTCTTTCTTTCTTTTGTTTTTTGAGACAGAGTTTCACTCTTGTTGCCCAGGCTGGAGTGCAATGTCGCCATCTCGGCTCACTGCAACCTGCGCCTCCTGGGCTCAAGCAATTCTCCTTCCTCAGCCTCCGGAGTAGCTGGGATTACAGGCATGCGCCACCACGCCCGGCTAATTTCGTGTTTTTAGTAGAGACGCGGTTTCTCAATGTTGGTCAGGCTGGTCTCAAACTCTCGACCTCCGGTGATCCGCCCGCCTGGGCCTCCCAAAGTGCTGGGATGACAGGCGTGAGCCACCGCGCCTGGCCTTTATCGCTATTTAAATATTGCATGAGGTTCGGGCACGGTGGCTCATGTCTGTCATCCCAGCACTTTGGGAGGCCGAGGTGGATGGATCACTTGAGGTCAGGAGTTCGAGACCAGCGTGGGCAAAATTATGAAATACTGTCTCTATAAAAAAATAAAATAAAATAAGTATTGCATGACATGATGAGTTATGTTGGTTGCCGGGTTTGGGGAACCCCCTCAGGTTTTGTATCATAAGCATCTCCCTCAATTGTCTCACGTTACTCCCTCCCAAGTGTGTCTCACCTTCCTGGAGTTCCTTGTTGTAATCCTCAGACATATTTCTTTGCCAGGGATGCCAGAGATTCCAGAGCTTGACCCCAAGGGTGACACCTTTTTTTTTTTGAGACGGAGTCTCGCTCTGTTGCCCAGGCTGGAGCACAGTGGCACGATCTCAGCTCACTGCAACCTCCACCTCCCAGGTTCAAGCGATATTCCTGCCTCAGCCTCCCGAGTAGCTGGGATTACAGGCG
Source organism: Pan troglodytes (assembly GCF_028858775.2). Lineage (NCBI taxonomy): Eukaryota > Metazoa > Chordata > Mammalia > Primates > Hominidae > Pan > Pan troglodytes. The sequence goes on from NC_072422.2 coordinate 34,540,228, forward strand.
CCTGCCACCACGCCTGGCTATTCTTTGTATTTTTAGCAGAGATGGGGTTTCACCATGTTGGCCAGGCTGGTCTCGAACTCCTGACCTCAGGTGATCCACCCACCTCGGCCTCCTAAAGTGCTGGGATGACAGATGTGAGCCTCCACATCTGACCCAAATGCCATTTTTGAGTTACAAGACAGAGAGACAGTGGAGAGATTTACTTTTTTCTGTTTTTTTTTTTGTTTTTTTTTTTTGAGACGGAGTCTTGCTCGGTCACCCAGGCTGCAGTGCAGTGGCGCGATCTCGGCTCACTGCAACCTCTGCCTCCCGGGTTCACACCATTCTCCTGCCTCAGCCTCCCGAGTAGCTGGGATTACGGGCGCCCGCCACCACGCCTGGCTATTCTTTGTATTTTTAGCAGAGATGGGGTTTCACCATGTTGGCCAGGCTGGTCTCGAACTCCTGACCTCAGGTGATCCGCCCACCTCGGCCTCCTAAAGTGCTGGGATGACAGACCTGAGCTTCCACATCTGACCCAAAATGCCATTTGTGAATTACAAGACAGAGAGACAGTGGAGAGATTTACTTTTTTCCTTTTTTTTTTTTTTTTGAGATGGAGTCTCACTCCGTCGCCCAGGCTGCAGTGCAGTGGCGCGATCTCGGCTCCCTGCAACCTCTGCCTCCTGGGTTCACGCCATTCTCCTGCCTCAGCCTCCCAAGTAGCTGGGACCACAGGTGCCCGCCACCACGTCGAGCTAATTTTTCGTATTTTTAGTAGAGACGGGGTTTCACCGTGTTAGCCAGGATGGTCTCGATCTCTTGACCTCGTGATCCAGCCCCTTCAGTCTCCCAAAGTGCTGGGATTACAGGTGTGAGCCACCGCGCCCCGCCCCAAGGCGACATATTCTTACGGCTTCCCCAAGGAGAGGCAATTGGAAAAAAAGGAGAAATTCTCACCCAGTGTTTCTGGATTTGGGGTTTTTCAGCAATTGCATGTCCGTCCTTCTCTGCCACCTGGCTTTTCATGACTGCCGCTATCCGATTTTCTCCAAGCTCAAAGGCAGTGATTCCTGGTGTGCAGCTCCTCCGAGGTGAAACACTTATGTCTGTTTTGCAGGTGAATGAAATGGAAATGCATGTGTGTATCCTGGGTCATCCTATGTATGCATTCGTCACTCTAGGACGAGGTTAGAAAACAAGTTGGAAGGCCAGGCGCAGTGTCTCACATGTCTGTAATCCCAGCACTTTCGGAGGCCGAGGCAGGTGGATCACGAGGTCAGGAGTTCAAGACCGGCCTGGGCGATGTAGCAAGGCCCCGTCTTTAAAAAAGACACAAAAATTAACCGGGAGAGGTAGTACATGCCTGTGGTCCCAGCTACTCAGGAGGCTGAGGCAGGAGAATGGCTTGAACCCAGGAGGCAGAGGTTGCAGTAAGCTGAGATCATGCCACTGCACTCCAGCCTGGGTGACAGAGCGAGACTCCGTCTCAAAAAAAAAAACAAAAAACAAACAACAGGCATGGTGGCTCATGCCTGTAATCCCAGCACTTTGGGAGGCTATGGGTGGATCATGAGGTCAGGTGTTCGAGACCAGCCTGGGCGATGTAGCAAGGCCCCGTCTTTAAAAAAGACACAAAAGTTAACCGGGAGAGGTAGTACACGCCTGTGGTCCCAGCTACTCAGGAGGCTGAGGCAGGAGAATGGCTTGAATCCAGGAGGCAGAGGTTGCAGTAGGCTGAGATCATGCCACTGCACTCCAGCCTGGGCAACAGAGCGAGACTCCGTCTCAAAAAAAAAAAAACAAACAACAGGCACGGTGGCTCATACCTGCAATCCCAGCACTTTGGGAGGCTGAGATGGGTGGATCACGAGGTCAGGTTCGAGACCAGCCTGGGCGATGTAGTAAGGCCCCGTCTCTAAAAGAGACACAAAAATTAACCAGGAGAGGTAGTACACACCTGTGGTCCCAGCTACTCAGGAGGTTGAGGCAGGGAATTGCTTGAACCCGGGAGGTAGAGGTTGCAGTGAGCTGAGATTGTGCCACTGTACTCCAGCCTGGGTGACAGAGCGAGCCTCCATCTCAAAAAAAAAAAAAAAAAAAAAAGCCCAGACACGGTGGCTCACGCCTGTAAACCCAGCACTTTGGGAGGCCAAGGCAGGTGGATCACGAGGTCAAGAGATCGAGACTATCCTGGCCAACATGGTGAAACCCCCTCTCTACTAAAATTACAAAAATTAGCCAGGCATGGTGGTGCATGCCTGTAGTCCCAGCTACTTGGGAGGCTGAGGCAGGGGAATCCCTTGAACCCGGGAGGCAGAGGTTGCAGTGAGCCGAGATCGTGCCACTGCACTCCAGCCTGGTGATAGAGCAAGACTCCGTCTCAAAAAAAAAAAAAAAAAAAAAAAAAAAACAAGTTAGAAAGCCAGCAGCCCACAGGACAAGCTGTAAACTTACCTGTGAATTCTCATTATTTTATCAAGGAGTTTACTTTTCCACGGCTACATGTGGCACCACGATGCAAGGATTACGTTGAATGGAGCCTGGCTTTTTTTTCTGGTTAAGCAGTGCACGTAATACCGAACATTCAACAGCGGAAAATGAGCTTCCTATCGTGTGTGTGTGTGTGTGGTGTTCCCGGCGGTACCCACTGTACTGCTATGTTGCTATCTTGGGTTCACAGGTTGTGTTTCTCAACTGTCATCCTGCTGTCATCCCTCTCCCTTGACAAATGACGAAGCTGAAATCCCCCTGCGGACTGGGCATTTGGGTACATGGTGTCAGTCGGAGTCAGAGGTCTGGGCTCTGCACCCTTCCCTGCAGGCTCAGGTGCAAGAGCTCAGGGGCTTCTGTGAAGGCCCAGGTGTCAGGCTGGGGTAGCTGAGCAGGTCCCCATGGGGAGTTTCTTCAGAGGTGCCTGTGCCACGAGGCAGGAGTATGAGAAGACTAGGAAACTGGCTGGTGTCACGACTCAGGCACGGTAAGCATTGACTCTTTTTACGGGAAGAACACGGGAAGGTAGGATGTGGCCCCCAACGCCTCGTTACAGCTGTAAACGTCTCTGCAATTCTGCCTGCCCATCTCAACACGGAGGCCGCAGGATGCCTGCAGAATGATTCGGTAGAAATAGGACAGGAAGGAGTCAGGAAATGGTTGGCAAGCAGCCATCCTCCCTTACCCTATTGCTTACCCTGTCCTCCAAAACTTTTTTTTTATTGTGGTAAAATATACATAACATAAAAACGATCATCTTGTCCTTTTTGTGTGTGTGTGTGTGAGACGGAGTCTCACTCTGTCACCCAGGCTGGAGTGCAGTGGCGCGATCTCAGCTCACTGCAACCTCCGCCTCCTAGGTTCAAACAATTCTCCTGCCTCAGCCTCCCGAGTAGCTGGGATGACAGGTGCTCGCCGCCACACCCTGACTAATTTCTTTTATTTTTTGTACATACGGGGTTTCACCATCTTGGCCAGGCTGGTCTTGAACTCTGACCTCGTGATCCATCCACCTCAGCCTCCCAAGGTGCTGGGATTACAGCTGAGAGCCGCTGTACCCAGCCATCATCTTGTCCATTTTTTTGTGAGTCTTGTCAGGTTTCTACAATTTTTTTTTTTTTTTTGAGACAGAGTCTCTGTCACCCAGGCTGGAGTGCGTCAGTGCAAACTTGGCTCACTGCAGCCTCCACCTCCCGGGTTCAAGTGATTCTCCTGCCTCAGCCTCCTGAGTGGCTGGGATTACAGGGGTGCACCACCATGCCCCAGTAATTTCTGTATTTTTAATAGAGATGGGGGTTTCACTATGTTGGTCAGGCTGGTCTCGAACTCCCAACCTCAGGTGATTTACCCACCTCGGCCTCCCAAAGTGCTGGGATTACAGGCGTGAGCCACCATGCCCGACCCAATTTTTTTTTTATTGTCGTAAAATACACGTAACTTTAAAACCATCATCCTGCCCACTTTTGGAGAGTCTTGTGACGCGTCCGCATTTTTAATAAACTTCAAACTGTATCATTTCAAGTTAGCTTTTTTTCCTTTTTGATGTTTTAACTTTTATTTTAGGTTTGGGAGGTACGTGAGATGGGGGATTTTGCTGCTGATCATTTCATCACCGAGGTACTTAGCCCAGTGCCGAATAGGTATTTTTCCTGCTCCTCTCCCTCTTCCCACCCTCCACCCTCACATAGCCCCCAGAGTCTGTTGTTTTTTAATTTGTGTTCAAGCGTCATCATTATTTAGCTACCACTTATAAGAGAGAACATGTATTATTTAGCTTTCTGATCCTGTGTTAGTTTGCTAAAGATAATGGCCTCCAGCTCCATCCACGTCCCTGCAAAGGACATGATCTCATTTCATTATTATTATTATTATTATTATTATTATTAGACGGAGTCTCTCTCTGTTGCCCAGGCTGGAGTGCAGTGGTGCGATCTCAGCTCACTGCAAGCCCCGCCTCCCGGGTTCACGCCATTCTCCTTCCTCAGCCTCCCCAGCAGCTGGGACTACAGTCGCCCACCACCACACCTGGCTAATTTTTTTGTATTTTTAGTAGAGATGAGGGTTTCATCATGTTAGTCAGGATGGTCTCGATCTCCTGATCTTGTGATCCGCCCGCCTCAGCCTCCCAAAGTGCTGGGATTACAGGCGTGAGCCACCACTCCCAGCCCACATATATATACTATTTACAGTACAAATGCTTCTCACAGAAACATATATTCTATCCTCTATACATATCTAGCATATATACATATATATGCTATTTACAATACAAATGCATCTCATATATATACTTTTTTTTTTTAAGACAGGGTCTCTTTCTGTTTCCCAGGCTGGAGTGCAGTCGTGTGATTTCACAGCTCACAGCAACCTCAACCTCTTGGGCTCAAGTGATCCTCCCACCTCAGCCTCCCAAGCAGCTGGGACTACAGGTGCGTGCCATCGTGCCCGGCTAATTTATATATATATTTTTTAGTAGAGATGGGGTCTCATCACGTTGCCCAGGCTGGTCTCAAACTCCTGGGCTCAAGCTATCCACCCACCCTGGCTTCCAAAGTGCTAGGATTACAGGCATGAGCCACCTCACCTGGCACGTATGGAGTTGTTTTAACCAGAGAAGGGACCTCACTTATATATTCTATCCTATGCACTCAGCTCTCCATATCCACAGTTTCCACATCTGCAGATTCAACCAACCTCAGATCAGAAATGTTTGAAAAACATAAAACTATAGATAAAAAACACAGTATAACAACTATATATACACACATATACATATATACACACATATATACATACATATACACACATATATACATATATACACACATATGTATTACATATATGTGTGTATATATATATATATTTTTAGACAGAGTCTCACTCTGTTGCCCAGCCTGGAGTGCAGTGGTGCAATCTCAGCTCACTGCAAACTCCACCTCCCAGGTACAAGCGATTCTCCTGCCTCAGCCTCCTGAGTAGCTGGGATTACAGGTGCACGCCACCACACCTGGCTAATTTTTGTTTGTTTTTGTTTTTGTTTGGAGACAGAACCTCACTCTGTCACCAGGCTGGAGTGCAGTGGTGCAATCTTGGCTCACTGCAACATCCGCCTCCCTGGTTCAAGCAATTCTCCTGCCTCAGCTTCCCAAGTAGCTGGGACTACAGGTGCACGCCACCACGCCCAGCCTAATTTTTGTATTTTTAATAGAAACAGGTTTCACCATGTTGGTCAGGCTGGTCTCGAACTCCTGACCTGAGGTGATCCACCCGCCTTGGCCTCCCACAGTGCTGGGATTACAGGCGTGAGCCCCTGCACCCACCCTATAACAACTATTTACATTATATTAGGTGTTATAAATAATTTACAGATGACTTTAAGCATATGGAAGGATGTGGGTAAGTTATATGCAAATACTACACCATTTTATATCAGGCGCCTCAGCATACCTGGATTTTCCTGCCCTCAGATGGGTTCCAGAACCAATTTCCCAATGTTACTGAGGGATGACTGTATTCATAGCTACTATATATATATATATATATATATATATATAAAATATTTGAAACATAAATTTGTCTCATGTATACATGTATCATATTAGATATATACATCTACCATATAGGCAAATATATTTGCAACATTAATTCATGTCATGTATACATATATCAGATATAGTATCTTCCATATATAGTATATTTACAACATAAATTTATACCATGCATACATGTATTATAGCATATATACATGCCTACCATATATGTTATATTTGCAACATAAATTCATCTGATATATACATATATCATATATAATATCTACCATATGTAGTATATTTACAACATAAATGTATCCCATATATACATATCTACCATATCTGTCACATTTGCAATATAAACTCATCCCATATATATTATATCATATGTATCTACCATATATGTTATATTTGCAATATAAATTCATCTCATATATAAGATTATATCATATATATCTACCATATATGTTACATTTGTGTTATAATTCATCTCATATATAAGTGTTTCATACATAATGTTTACCATATATGTTATATTTGCAACATAAATTCATCTGATTATATATATATACACATATATCATATATAATATCTACCATATCTGGTATATTTACAACATAAATTTATCCCATGTATAGAAATATTATAGCATATATAATATCTACCATATATGTTATATTTGCAACATAAATTCATCTCATGTACACATATATTATATACATATATATCATGTATCATATGTAATATCTACCATATATGTTATATTTGCAACATAAATTCATCTATATATAAATATATCATATCATGTAGAATATCTACCATATATGTTATATTTACAACATAAATTCATCTCATATATAAATATATCATATCGTGTATAATATCTACCATATATGTTATATTTGCAACATAAATTCATCTCACGTATACGTATATATACATATCTCCCATATATGGTATTATTTTCAACATAAATTCCACAAAGAGAATAGAGCAGAAAGAATAATCAAAGAAATAAGAGAGAAAAATATCTCCGCACTGAATAACACCATACAAACAAAAAGCCCTTTAAGTATCTTAATGAAAAGCGACACATGGAAATTCCTGGAAATTTGTTTAACTATTCAAGATAAATCACATCCTGTAATGCCCAGGAGAAATAAGCAGATTATTTTACAAAGCAACACATCATCAGCCATCTACAGAACAAAATAACCAAAGGCCTGAAGCAATAAAAAACAAAATAGCTGTACTGAGGCTTGTTTAACATACAAAAAGCTGTATATATTTAAAGTATACAACCTGATAACTTGGGAGAAAAAGGCACATCCTTGAAAGTCATATGTCACCTATGTCATAAACATATCTATCACCTCCAAAAGATTCCTCTTCCCTCTCGATATGATGATGATGTATTTTTTTCTTGTTGTGATAAGAACGCTTCACATGTGATCTACTCTTTTAGCAAATTTTTATGTATACAATACAGTATCTTTGACTCTGGACACTATGTTCTATACAGTAGATCATTTTGATAGAGAAAAGTTCCCTTCCCCAAAATCCTACACTGAAAAAATCTGTCATCTTAGAGGCATGTATTTTCAAGGATGCAAATATGTTTTTTATATCCCCCAACTCCTTTTTTTTTTTTTTCAGAGAGGGAGTGTCCCTCCGTCTCCCAGGCTGGAGTGCAGTGGTGCGGTCCTAGCTCACTGCAGCCTGGGACTCCTGGGCTCGAGCGATCCTCCCACCTCAGCCTCCTGAGTAGCTGGGACCACAGGCGTGTACCACCAGGCCTAGGTCCCCTTTTGGGGGGGAAAAAAGTGTTTTTAAAAGCAACAACAGGCTGGGCACGGTGGCTTACACCTGTAATCCCAGCACTTTGGGAGGCCGAGACGGGTGGATCACCTGAGGTCAGGAGTTTGAGACCAGCCTGACCAACATAGTGAGACCTTATCTCTACTAAAAATACAAAAATTAGCCAGGCGTGGTGGTGCATGCCTGTCATCCCAGCTACTTGGGAGACTGAGGCAGGAGAATTGCTTGAACCCAGGAGAGGAGGTTGCAGTGAGCTGAGATTGTGCCATTAGCCAGGCATTGTGGTGGGCGCCTGTCATCCCAGCTACTCGGGAGACTGAGGCAGGAGAATTGCTTGAACCCAGGAGGAGGAGGTTGCAGTGGGCTGAGATTGTGTCATTGCACTCCAGCCTGGGCAACAAAGAGTGAATCTCCATCTTAAAAAAAAAAAAACAAAAACAAAAACCAACAACAACAGCCAAAGTAACTCCAGCCAAACCAGAAATGAATGAAATTAAGAATTTTAAAATGGGGAAACTGTGGTACAAAATGATTGGCAGTTAACCATAAAACATAAGAAGGTTCATAAAAAATGTTTTCAAGGCACAATGTATGAAAATATACACTATAGTAATAGTATATGTATTAATTAGTATCAGTATAATACATTCTAAGACGAAATATATTTTTAGAGAATAGAGTTTGGAAATAAAAGATGTGAAATGCTTAAATAAATACAGACTCTGGCAGCATCGTAGAGAAGGAGGGGGGAGGAAGCAACCCACACCATCGTAAATCCTTATCTCAACCAATGCAAATAAAGAGTTTCAGTTTTCACCATAATGTTCAGGAAAAAAAATGAGTTTTATACAGTTATTTTTGCTGCGTATGTAACTATTAGAAAAGAAATGTTGCTATTTGCAGAATGCTGCTATAGTAATTACTGAAAAACAATTCAAGCAAATGTAGCATTATCCATAGACGGTGTGCAACAATGTAACAATTCTCACGATTCAAGGCAAGGTTGTCTTAGTCCTTTCGTGTTGCTGTCACAGAACACCATACCCTGGGCAGCCTATCAAGACAGACCTTTACGTCTCTCAGTGCTGGAGGCTGCAAGTCCAAGATGAAGGTGTGGCTGATTCAGTGTCTGGTGAGGACCCGTCTCTCCTGGTTCATAGATGGCACCTTCTCTCTGTGTCTCACATGGTGGAAGGGGCGAGGGAGGTCTCTGGGGTTCCTTTTATGAGAGCATGATTCCCATTCATGAGACTCCAACCTCACAACCTCATCACCTCCCAAAGCCTCTTAACATCATCTCGTTGGTGGTTACATCAATGTGGGAATTGGGGGAGGACACTGACCTTCTGACCACAGCAAAGTTCCACTGGAAGAGCTGAGGCTCTTCATGAGCTTTCCCACCCACACCCTCAGCCCCAGTTTTTAAAAATTTTTTTAAATTATGATCCTTTAAGTTCTAGGGTACGTGTGCACAACGTGCAGGTTTGTTACATACGTATACATGTGCCACGTTGGTGTGCTGCACCCGTTAACTCGTCATTTACACTAGGTATATCTCCTAATGCTATCCCTCCCCCCTCTCCCAACGCCCCACGACAGGCCCCGGTGTGTGATGTTCCCCACCCTGTGTCCAAGTGTTCTCATTGTTCAATTCCCACCTATGAGTGAGAACATGCGGTGTTTGGTTTTCTGTCCTTGTGATAGTTTGCTCAGAATGATGGTTTCCAGCTTCATCCATGTCCCTACGAAGGACATGAATTCATCCTTTTTCATGGCTGCATAGTATTCCATGGTGTCTATGTGCCACATTTTCTTAATCCAGTCTATTATTGATGGGCATTTGGGTTGGTTCCAAGTCTTTGTTATTGTGAATAGTGCTGCAATAAACATGCGTGTGCATGTGTCTTTATAGCAGGATGATTTATAATCCTTTGGGTACATACCCAGTAATGGGATGGCCTCAGTCCCAGTTTTTGTCCACGTGCGTTCTTGTTACAATCTAAAGAAAGGTGGAAGAAAAAAAAAAAAAAAAAGAACCAGAGCAAAACAAGCAGACAAAAGGGAGATGCTGAGGCAGAGGAAGTGATTGTGGAAAAGCGTAATCACCATCAAAACCCTATACAATTGCAAATATTACTATAAACACTTTCTGTTTTGTTTTGTTTTGGAGTCGGGGTCTTGCTCCATTGCCCAGGCTGAAGTGCAGTGGTGCAGTCTCAGCTCACTGCAGCCTCCACCTCCTGGGCTCAAGCAATCCTCCTGCATCAGGCTCCTGAAGACCTGGGACTACAGGCATATACCACCATGTAGGGCTAATGTTTTTTAATTTTTTTGTAGAGGTGGGGTCTTGCTATCTTGCCCAGGCTGGTCTGAAACTCCTGGCCTCCAGCTATCTTTCTACACTGACCTCCCAAAGCACTGTGATAACAGGCGTGAACCACTGCACCCGGCACTATAAACGTTTATTCTTTTCTTTTATTTTCTTTCTTTCCTTTCTTTCTTTCTTCCTTTCTCTTTTTTCTTTTTCTTTTTCTTTTTCTTTTTTTTTTTTGAGATGGAGTTTCACTCTTGGTGCCCAGGTTGGAGTGCAATGGCACGATCTTGGCTCACTGCAACCTCTGCCTCCTGGGTTCAAGCAATTCTCCTTCCTCAGCCTCCTGAGTCGCTGGGATTACAGGCGCCCACCACCACACCCAGCTAATTTTGTATGTTTAGTAGAGACGGGGTTTCTCCGTGTTGGCCAGGCTGGTCTCGAACTCCTGACTTCAGGTGATCCACCCACCTCAGCCTCCCAAAGTGCTGGGATTACAGGCAGGAGCCACTGCACCTGGCACTATAAACATTTTTCCTCTCCTCTCTTCTCCTCTCCTCTCCTCTCTTCTTCTCTCCTCTCTCTCTCTCCCTCCCTCTTTCTTTCTTTCTTTCTTTCTTTCTTTCTTTCTTTCTTTCTTTCTTTCTTTCTCTCTCTTCTTTTTCTTTCTTTCTTTGTCTCTCTTCTTTTCTTTCTTTCTCTCTCTTCTTTTTCTTTCTTTCTCTCTCTTCTTTTCTTTCTTTCTTTCTTTTTTTTTTTTTTTGACAGAGTTTTGCTCTTGTTACCCAGGCTGGAGTTCAATAGCGCAATCTCAGCTCACTGCTACCTCCGCCTCCCAGGTTCAAGGGATTCTCTTGCCTCAGCCTCCTAAGTAGCTGGGATTACAGGCATGTGCCACCACGCCCAGCTAATTTTGTATGTTTAGTAGAGATGGGGTTTCACCATATGGGCCAGGCTGGTCTTGAACTCCTGACCTCAGGTGATTCACCCGTCTCGGCCTCCCAAAGTGCCGGCATTACAGGCGTGAGCCAATGCCCCTGACCATATTCTTTTCATTCATTCCTTCAAAGCTTACTTTGGAGATGTCACAAATCAAAACCTTATATAACTTTTAGTGTAAAATAACTTAGATCTTTCATCATAGTTATAGTAAACAAGTATAACTCTTCTTCTATTTCACTCTGATGAAGTAAAAAAATGCCCAACTCCGTGGATCACGAGGTCAGGAGATCGAGACCATCCTGGCTAACGTGGTGAAACCTCGTCTCTACTAAAAATACAAAAAATTAGCTGGGCGTGGTGGCGGGCACCTGTAGTCCCAGCTACTCGGGAGGATGAGGCAGGAGAATGCCGTGAACCCGGGAGGCAGAGCTTGCAGTGAGCCGAGATTGCACCACTGCCCTGCAGCCTGGGCGACGGAGTGAGACTCCGTGTTGAGAAAAAAAAAAAGTGATCAGCATGAGAGAGGTTTTGGGAGACCGAGGCAGGCGGAACACGAGGTCAGGAGATCGAGACCATCCTGGCTAACACGGTGAAACCCCACCTCTACTAAAAATACAAAAAGATTAGCCGGGCGTGGTGGCGGGCACCTGTAGTCCCAGCTACTCGGGAGGCTGAGGCAGGAGAATGGCGTGAACCAGGGAGGCAGAGGTTGCAGTGAGCTGAGATTGCGCCATTGCACTCCATCCTGGGCGACAGAGCGAGACTCCATCTCAAAAAACAAAAAAATACCCAACTCCTAAAGACTTTTTTTAAAAAAAGCAACAGAATTCAGAAAGGCTTCGAGAAGGATGTTTTGAAGTCAGCCTCTCATGGGCTCCCCCGGGGCAGGGTCACCTGGCCAGGGAAAGTAGAGATGAGAAGGGCAATCCCAATTCACAGGCTATGAATAGACGTCAAAACTCCGCTGTAACTTATATCTCCTGCACCAGGCCTGAAAAAACAACTGATCTTTAATGACCTTTCAAAAATCTGTTTGCCCCACAGCTTTGAGGAGTGCACCTGCTACTCTTGTTATAACTGCATTATCTCCTCATTTTTTTTAAACTGTATGGTGGCGGGCACCTGTAATCCCAGCTCCTCGGGAGGCTGAGGCAGGAGAATCGCTTGAACCCGGGAGGCAGAGGTTGCAGTGAGCCGAGATCGTGCCATTGCACTCCAGCTTCGGCAACAAGAGCGAAATCCTCTCTCAAAAAACAAACAAACAAACAAACACTGCTTGCCCCACAGCATTGAGGAATGCACCCTGTCCTCTTGTTATAATTGGATTAGCTCCTCATTTTTTTTTTAAGTGTATGGCAACTGAGCACAGCGACTTACCCCTGTAATCCCAGCACTCTGGGAAGCCGAGGCGGGTGGATCACCTGAGGTCAGGGGTTCGAGACTAGCCTGGCCAACATGGTGAAACCCCGTCTTTACTAAAAATACAAAAATGAGCCAGGCTTGATGGTGGGTGCCTGTAATCCCAGCTACTTGGGAGGCTGAATTGCTTGAACCCAGGAGGCAGAGCTGAGATCATGCCATTGCACTCCAGCCTAGGAGACAGGAGCAAAACCCTGTCAAGGAAGGAAGGAAGGAAAGAAAAAAGAAAGAAAGAAAGAAGGAGAGAGAGAAAGGAAGGAAGGAACAGAGAGACGGAGGTAGGGAGGAAGAAAGGAGAGAGAGAGAGAGAAAGAGAGAGAGAGAAAGAAAGAAGGAAAAGAAAGAAAGACAGAGAGAGGGAGGGAGGGAGAAAGGAAGGAAGGAAGGAGAGAGAAAGAGAGAAAGAAAGATAGGAGAGAGAGAAAGAGAAGGAAAGAACAAACAGAGAAAGAAAGAAGAGACAAATAAAGAAGGAAAAGAAAGAAAGAGAGAGGGAGGGAAGGAGGGAGGGAGGAAGGAAGGAAGGAAAGAAGGAAGGGAGGGAGGGAAGAGAGTATGGGCCAGTCACAGCGGCTCACACCTATAATCGCAGCACTTTGGAATGCTGAGGTGGATGCAGCACTTGAGCCTACGAGTTCGAGAACAGCTTGGGCAACATAGTGAGATCCCATCTCTATAAAAAAAATACAAAAATTATGTGGGTGTTGGGGTCTGTGCCTGTAGTCCCAGCTACTCAGGAGGCTGAGGCGGGAGCATCGCTTGAGCCCGGGAGGTCAAGGCTGCAGTGAGCTGAGACTGCACCACTGCACTCCAGCCTGGGCAACAGAGTGGGCACACCTTCACAAGGTGGCAGGGGAGAGAGAGAGAGAGAAAGAGAGAGAGACCAGCCACAGGGAAAACTACCAAACACTTTCTTCTTTTCTTTGTTTTTCCTTTTTTTTTTTTTTTTTTTTTTTTTTTTTTTTTTTTTTTTGAGACGGAGTTTCACTCTGTCACCAAGGCTGGAGTACAGTGGCGCAACCTTGGCTCACTGCAACCTCTACCTCCCACGTTCACGCCATTCTCCTGCCTCAGCCTCCCAAGTGGCTGGGACTACAGGTGCCTGTCACTACATACAGATAATTTTTTGTATTTTTAGTAGAGATGGGGTTTCACCGTGTCAGCCAGGATGGTCCCGAACTCCTGACCTCGTGATCCACCCGCCTCGGCCTCCCAAAGTGCTGGGATGACAGGCATGAGCCACCGCGCCCGGCTCTTTTTTTTTTTGAGACAGAGTCTCACTCTGTCGCCCAGGCTGGAGTGCACTGGCACGACCTCGGCTCACTGCAACAGAGATCAGGCTGAGGCAGGAGGATCGCTTGAGCCCGGGAGGTCAAGGCTGCAGTGAGCTGAGACTGCACCACTGCACTCCAGCCTGGGCAACAGAGTGAGATTCTGTCTCCAAAAAAAAAAAAAAAGCATACATTGCTTTGCAGGTGCCAAGCTCTAGGGCCCAAGTGCCCACCAGTCCCTCATCTGCTGTCCTGATAGAATCCGTGAATCCCTGAAGCTCAGCTGCTCCCCCTTAGTTGCATTCAAAGATGCAGCTTGAGGAGGCAGCCGAATGTCCCCCCTGCTGGGTCTGTATGACAATAGCCTCCAGTGGTGGGTACCTGCAGCTGCCTCTCTGCTGAGAGCCGTGGGACCCCACTCTGTCTGTCCTCTTTTCCAGTACATCCCTTTTCCACCCCTTCGTGCCTGTTTGGGGTCTCCACACTCACAAACCTGTAGAGTATCCTACAAACAACACTGCATGATTATAAGAAAAACTAGGCCAGGCGCGGTGGCTCACGCCTGTCATCCCAGCACTTTGGGAGGCCGAGGCGGGCGGATCATGAGGTCAGGAGATCGGGACCATCCTGGCCAACACGGTGAAACCCCGTCTCTACTAAAAATACAAAAAATTAGCCGGGCGTGGTGGCGGGTGCCTGTAGTCCCAGCTGCTCGGGAGGCTGAGGCAGGAGAATGGCGTGAACTCGGGAGGTGGAGCTTGCAGTCAGCACTGCACTCCAGCCTGGGCAACAGAGCGAGACTCCTTCTCAAAACAAACAAAACCAACAAAACAACAAAAAACTAAACAGCATTCCACTTTTCTGTAGTTTTACTGTGTGGATGAACTCCCCCAAACAATGGGGACATAAATATCTTTATTCCTAAATAGCAAGGAACATCGGTGGCCTGGGTTTGTAGCCCAGACACCATCTCACTATCTGGGGATCTGGGTTGGTTGATCAAACTGTCCCTGTAAATCGGAGACAACGTAGCACCCTCCAGCGGCTACAGGGATACAGGGAGATGCCTGGTGAGTCTGTGGAAGCCACCCATTCCCCAGATGGGTATGACGGGGAGTAAGCGCAGGGTGACCCTCCTCAGGAGCCCGGCAATGGTTAGGGGCTGCCCGTGGTGATCTGCGCTTGGGTCCAGGACAGAGGCATCCCTGGGAACTCAGAGAGAAACTCTCTACCCAGATAGTCTCCAGTGTCTTCATTCACTCATCCCCTAATTGAAAAGATGATGAAGGCAGCCACAAGGGGACATCCCAGAAAGGATGTGGGGAGAGGGGGTTATCCAAGAACATGCCAGGCCTGGAGCTGCTGACATTTGAGACTGGAGAATCCTCTGTGGTGGGGCCGTCCTGTGCACTGTACGATATTGAGCAGCGTCCCTCAGCTCTGCCCACCAGATGCCAGGAGCACCTCCTGCTCCAGCCAGTGGTGAGAACCAAGGATGACTCCGTATTTTACTGATGTCTCAGGGACAGCAAAATCTTCTCCAGTTGAGAACCACTTTAATACAGAAGATGATAGATGATAGATAGATAGATAGATAGATAGATAGATTAGATAGATGATAGATACATAGATAGATAATAGATGGCAGACAGACAGACAGATAGATAGATAGATAGATTAGATAGATGATAGATACATACATAGATACATAGATACATAGATAGATGATAGGTAGGTAGATAGATGATGGATAGATAGATAGATAATAGATAGATGATAGATGGATAGATACATAGATAGACACATAGATTAGATAGATAGATGATAGATAGATAAATAGATACATAGATAGATTATATAGGTAGATGATAGATAGATACATAGATACAGAGATAGATAGATTAGATAGATGATAGATACATACATACATACATACATACATACATAGGATAGATAAATGATAGGTAGGTAGATAGATGATAGATGATAGATACATAGATGCACAGATACATAGATATATAGATACATAGATAGATAGATAAGATAGATGATAGATAGGTAGGTAGACAGATAGATGATAGATAGATAGACAGATAGATCAGCTACATAGATAGATAGATAAGATAGATGATAGATAGATACATAGATACACAGATAGATACAAGATAGTCCAGTGTCTTCATTCACTCATCCCCTAAATGAAAAGATGATGAAGGCAGCCACAACGGGCCATCCCAGAAAGGATGTGGGGAGAGGGGGTTATCCAAGAACATGCCAGGCCTGGAGCTGCTGACATTTGAGGCTGGAGAATCCTCTGTGGTGGGGCCGTCCTGTGCACTGTACGATATTGAGCAGCATCCCTCAGCTCTGCCCACCAGATGCCAGGAGCACCTCCTGCTCCAGACAGTGGTGAGAACCAAGGATGACTCTGTATTTTACTGATTGTCTCAGGGACAGCAAAATCTTCTCCAGTTGAGAACCACTTTAATACAGAAGATGATAGATGATAGATAGATAGATAGATAGATAGATAGATGATAGATAGATAGATAGATAGATAGATGATAGATGATAGATAGATACATAGATAGATAATAGATAGATGACAGACAGATAGATAGATAGATAAATAGATTAGATAGATGATAGATACATACATAGATACATAGATAGATGATAGGTAGGTAGATAGATGATGGATAGATAGATAATAGATAGATGATAGATGGATAGATACATAGATAGACACATAGATTAGATAGATAGATGATAGATAAATAGATACATAGATAGATTAGATAGGTAGATGATAGATAGATACATAGATACAGAGATAGATAGATTAGATAGATGATAGATGATAGATACATACATAGATACATAGATACATAGGATAGATAAAAGGTAGGTAGATAGATGATAGATACATAGATGCATAGATACATAGATATATAGATACATAGATAAGACAGATGATAGGTAGGTAGACAGATAGATGATAGATAGATATATAGATAGATTAGCTAGATAGATAGATAGATTAGATAGCTGATAGATAGATACATAGATACACAGATAGATACAAGATACTCCAGTGTCTTCATTCACTCATCCCCTAAATGAAAAGATGATGAAGGCAGCCACAACAGGCCATCCCAGAAAGGATGTGGGGAGAGGGGGTTATCCAAGAACATGCCAGGCCTGGAGCTGCTGACATTTGAGGCTGGAGAATCCTCTGTGGTGGGGCCGTCCTGTGCACTGTACGATATTGAGCAGCGTCCCTCAGCTCTGCCCACCAGATGCCAGGAGCACCTCCTGCTCCAGCCAGTGGTGAGAACCAAGGATGACTCTGTATTTTACTGATGTCTCATGGACAGCAAAATCTTCTCCAGTTGAGAGCCACTTTAATACATAAGATAGATAGATAGATGGATGGATAGATAGATAGATAATAGATTAGATAGATGATAGATACATAGATACATACAAAGATACATAGATAGATGATAGGTAGGTAGATAGATAGATGATGGATAGATAGATAATAGATAGATGACAGATAGATACATAGATAGACACATAGATTAGATAGATGATAGACAGATGATAGATAAATAGACACATAGATAGATACATAGATGGATAGATTAGGTAGATAGATAGATAGATGATAGATACATAGATACAGAGATAGATACACAGATAGACAGATGATAAATAGATAAATGATAGATGGATACATACATGCATAGATACATAGATACATAGATAAGATAGATGATAGGTAGATAGATACATAGATAGATTGATAGATGATAGATACATAGATACATAGATATATAGATACATAGATACATAGATAGATAGATAATAGATAGATGAATGAATGGATGCATGGATGGATGGATGGATGGATGGATGGATAAATGGATGGATAAATGGATGGATGAATAGAAGATGGATGGACAAATGTGCAAGCCTGGGCATTGTGGCTCACACCTGTAATCCCAACACTTTGGGAGGCTGAGGTGGGAGGATTGCCTGAGCTCAGGAGTTGGAAGCCAGCCTGGGCAACATAACAAGACCCCATCTCTAGAAAGAAAAATTAGCTGGGCATGGTAGTGTGTGCCTGTAGTCCCAGCTACTCAGGAGGCTGAGGTGGGAGGATAGCTTTAGCCCAGGAGGTTGCGGCTGCAGTGAGCTAAGACTGCACCACTGCACTCCAGCCTGGGTGACAGAGCAAGGCCCTGTCTCAAAAAAAAACAAAAAACAAAAAAACAGCTAAAATGGAAAAGATGTTTGATCTAAGGGCAAAAACAAACAAACAAACAAATAAAAAAACCATGCTCATTCCGACAGAATGAGTAAGCTGAGGAGATCTATGGTACAACACAGTGACTATAATGAATAACATTGAATTGTGTACTTAAAAATCTCGCAGACCGGGCGCGGTGGCTCACGCCTGTAATCCCAGCACTTTGGGAGGCCGAGGCGGGCAGATCACAAGGTCAGGAGATCGAGACCATCCTGGCTAACACAGTGAAACCCCGTCTCTACTAAAATAAAAATACAAAAAATTAGCCAGGTGTGGTGGCAGGCGCCTGTAGTCCCAGCTACTTGGGAGGCTGAGACAGGAGAATGGGATGAACCTGGGAGGCAGAGGTTGCAGTGAGCCGAGATCGCGCCACTGCACTCCAGCCTGGGTGACAGAGCGAGATTCCATCTCAAAAAAAAAAAAAAAAATCTCGAAGACAGTGGATGTTAAGTGTTCTCACCACAGACACACAAACACATCATGTCTGGCCAGGTGAGGTGGCTCACGCCTGGAATCCTAACACTTTGGGAGGCCGAGGTGGGTGGATCACTTGAGGTCAGGAGTTCGAGACCAGACTGACCAACATGATAAAACCCCATCTCTATTAAAAATACAAAATTAGTTGGGCTTGGTGGTGCACACCTATAATCCCAGCTACTTGGGAGGCTGAGGCAGGAGAATCGCTTGAATCCAGGAGATGGAGGTTGCAGTGAGGTTGTAGCTGGGACTACAGGCATCCGCCACCACGCCCGGCTAATTTTTTGTATTTTTAGTAGAGACAAGGTTTCACCTTAGCCAGGATGGTCTCAATCTCCTGACCGCGTGATCCACCCGCCTTGGCATCCCAAAGTGCTGGGATTACAGGCGTGATGCCTGGCTTATTTAAAAAAAAAAAAATCTTGTGGAGATGGGGTCTGGCTATATTGTGCAGGGTGGCCTCAAACTCCTGGGCTCAAACAGTTTTCCTACCTAAACCTTCTAAACTTCTGAGATTACAGATGTGAGCCACCATGCCCGACCATTTTTTTTTCTTTTGGTAAAATTCACAGAACATAAAATTAACCATTTTATTGATTTATTTTATTTTATTTTATTTTATTTTATTTTATTTTATTTTATTTGAGACGGAATCTCGCACTGTTGCCCAGGCTGGAGTGCAGTGGCGCGATCTCGGCTCACTGCAAGCTCCGCCTCCTGGGTTCACGCCATTCTCCTGCCTCAGCCTCCCGAGTAGCTGGGACTACAGGTGTGCCCCACCACGCATGGCTAATTTTTTGTATTTTTAGTAGAGACGGGGTTTCACCATGTTAGTCAGGGTGGTCTTGATCTCCTGATCTCGTGATCTGCCCGCCTTGGCCTCCCTAAGTGCTGGGATGACAGGCGTGAGCCACCGCACCCGGCCAAAATTAACCATTTTGAAGAATGTGATTCAGTGGCATTTACCACATTCAGAAGATTGCACAACCATCACTGCCAACATCCTCATCACCTAAAAGGACACTCTGTACCCATTAAGCATGAATTCCCAATCCTCACTCCCCAGCCCCTCACAACCACAAATCCACTTTCTATTTGTATGGATCTGCCTGTTCTGGACATTTCATAGAAATGGAATCCTACAAAGTGTATCCTTCTGTGTCTGGCTTCTCTCACTGAGCATGATGTCCTAAGGTTCATCCATGCGGCAGCCTGCGTCAGAACCTCATTCCTTTTTCAAGGGTGCATAGTATCCCATTTTCATGGCTGCGTAGTATTCCATTGCATGGCTGTGTAGTACTCCATTGCATGGATTTATCCTGCATATCCACTCCCGTGTGTGCATGGATATTTGAGTTGTTTCCACCTTTCGGCTATTGTGTGCTGCTATGCATATTCCTCAGTGGTTCTGCCTCTTGATGGATTTAATTTAAAAAGAATAAACAACCATAAAGTGTTTTCCTCCTGAGTTGAAGGTCACAGACATGCTTGCCTGTAATCCAACAAAGTGTGGCCTTCTGTGTCTGGCTTCTCTCACTGAGTGTGATGTCCACAAGGTTCATCCATGCGGCAGCCTGTGTCAGAACCTCATTCCTTTTTCAAGGCTGCATAGTATCCCATTTTCATGGCTGTGTAGTATTCCATTGCATGGATTTATCCTGCGTGCATGGAGTTGTTTCCACCTTTCGGCTATTGTGTGCTGCTATGCATATTCCTCAGTGGTTCTGCCTCTTGATAGATTTAATTTGAAAAGAATAAACAACCATAAAGTGTTTTCCTCCTGAGTTGAAGGTCACAGACATGCTTCCCTTTTTTGACCCCTTCCTGACACTGGAGCATCATGTTCAAATCAAGACCCCAGAACTGAGATTATAAGGAAATGAAATTGGTAGCCTGGGCTTCCTGTAGCCAGTACTTTGGTGTTTTGTTTTGTTTTGTTTTCTTCAAGATTGTAGTGCCAATTTCTGCAGAAAAACAGCACCCCAGATGAGGAGGGTCAGATAGGGTTCGCGATGCAGAAAGTTGGAGGGTGTGGTACTTCCTCTTCCCGTACCACCTTTGCAGTCAACAACAGACCTCCCCAGGGCTGCCAACAGCCAGAGAGACAACTGGGTTACTCAGGAAAGCCTCATGAGAAGTGAAAGGCGGTGGCTACACAGCCCCGGCAGAGTTTCACAGGGTTCCCGTGAAAGCCATCCTGAAGCATGTTTGCCAGGCACTGGGTCCCAGGATGGCCCGAGTGCCTGGGTCTTTACGGCACGGATGAGAAACGGTGGCCGTCTCCATTCCCCCGTACACATTCCCTACGCGTGGCATCTGGCCCTAAACGCCAACTCAAGAGGGCCCTGGTAGCATCAGCTTCAACCCTGACCCTCCCTGGACGTGGATGACTCTTTCCTTTCCCTCATTTGCTGGGGCTGGAACCTTCATAGTTCAGGAGAGTGTCTTAGTTTGTATGTGTTGCTGTCGTGAAATACCATAGCCTGGGGGCCTTCTCAACAGCAGGCATCTATGTTTCGTGGTTCTGGAGGCCGGAAGTCCAAGGTTAAGGTGTGGCAGATTCAGTGTCTGGTGGTCTGTGAACCAGTGGCTTCCTGATCTATAGACAGCGCCTTCTTGCTGTGTCTCACATGGTGTTGGAAGGGGTGAGGGAGCTCTCTGGGGTCCATTTTATTTTATTTTATTTTATTTTATTTTATTTTATTTTGTTGTTGTTTTTGTTTTTTGAGATGGAGTCTCACTCTGTCACCGAGGCTGGAGTGCATTGGTGCGATCTCACCTCACTGCAACCTCCGCCTCCCGGGTTCAAGCGATTCTCCTGCCTCAGCCTCCCGAGGAGCTGGGATTACAGGCGCCCGCCACCATGCCCCGCTAATTTTTTTTTGTATTTTTAGTAGAGATGGGGTTTCGCCATGTTGGCCAGGATGGTCTCGAACTCCCGACCTTGTGATCCACCCGCCTCAGCCTCCCAAAGTGCTGGGATGACAGGCGTGAGCCTCAGCCTCCCGAGGAGCTGGGATTGCACGCACCCACCACCACGCCTGGCCCTGGCTAATTTTTGTATTTTTTTGTAGAGATGGGGTTTCACCATGTTGGCCAGGCTGCTGTGGAACTCCTGACCTCGTGATCCGCCCGCCTCGGCCTCCCAAAGTGCTGGGATGACAGGCGTGAGTCACCGTGCCCGGCCTGGGGTCCCTTTTATCAGGGCACAAATCCTACTCATAACACTCCACCTGCATGACCTCATCACCTCCCAAAGTCCTCACCTCCAAATACCATTGCCTTGGGGACTGAGGATTTCATCATGGGAGTAGTGCCGGGTTACAAACCTTGAGTAAGTAAACACCTTTCACCCATTCCCTGGGGCTGGAAGTTTCATGTTTCAGGATGATGTCTTAGTCCGTTTGCGTTGCTATAGCAGAATACCGTAGCCTGGGTCTGGTATTCTTAGAAACAACAGACATTTGCCAGGCACGGTGGCTCACGCCTGTCATCCCAGCACTTTGGGAGGTCAAGGCTGGCAGATCACGAGGTCAGGAGATCGAGACCATCCTGGCTAACACGGTGAAACGCCGTCTCTACTAAAAATAAAAAAATAAAAAATAGCCGGGCGTGGTGGCGGGCGCCTGTAGTCCCAGCTACTCAGGAGGCTGAGGCAGGAGAATGGCGTAAACCTGGAAGGTGGAGCTTGCAGTAAGCTGAGATCGCACCACTGCACTCCAGCCTGGGCGACAGAGGAAGACTCTGTCTCAAAAAAAAAAAAAAAAGAAAAGAAAGAAAACAGAAAGAAACAACAGAGATTTGTTGCTCACAGCTCTGGAGGCTGGAAGTCCAAGATCAAAGCGTGCGACATTCAGCGTCTTACTGAGAACCCGCCTCCTGGTTCCTAGATGGTGCCTTCTCACTGTGTCCTCACGTGGTAGAAGGGGCGAGAAAGCTCTCTGGGGTCTGTTGTATGAGATCGCTGATCCCATCCATGATGCTCCATCTCCATGACCTCATCACCTGCCAAAGGTCCCATCTCCTGACACCATCACTTTGGGAGTGAGGATTTCAACATGGAAATTTTAGGAGGACACCAACGTTCACACAGGAGCAGATAGGAAGCAGACCCTGTCTCCACTGGAAAGACCGCAAGTGGGTGAGTCTTAGGATTTCAGATGAGCAAGGCTGTGCTGGTGGCTCTCTGGCCACCCAGTCATGCTGAAGTTGTCTGTGGCAACCAGATCAGCCTACACCATGTGAATAGTGAAGAACCAAATTCTCTGTTCCTGAGACTGGATGTGAAAGGACGTCCCTGGACTCGTGTGAGTTGGGAAAATCAGAGACTCTTTTCTGTCCCAAATCCCTTTTCTCCCATGTCACCCTTTCTCCCACAAACTGTAGGAAGGTACTCATGGAATAAATGATTTTTTGGTTTTCCATTTATAGAATGTCTTCATTTCTCCCACAAACTGTAGGGGAAACCTGATGGAAGAAATGATTTCTTGTGTTCCATACTTTCTCGCGTACAAAACGTCTTCACCCGTCTGCACTCACTTTACCGTGAAAAGGTGTGAGGCGTGCCCCGTTTCCAAGATGCACCAGGTTATTGTTCAGCCCGTCAGTCTGAGGAACAGTCCCCGGGGGGTGACTTCTACGCAGTCAGGGCCCTTCCTTCCTTCCTTCTTTTCTTTCTTTTCTCTTTCTTTCTCTCTCTTTCCTTCCTTTCTTGCTTCTTGTATTCTTTTCTCTTCTTTCTCTTTTTCTTTCTCTCTCTCTTTCTTTCCTTCCTCCTTTCTTGTCTTTTTTTTTTTTTTGAGACAGTCTCACTCTGTCACCCAAGCTGAAGTGCAGTGGTGCAATCTCAATCTCAGCTCTCTACAACTTCCCCCTCCTAGGCTCAAGCGATTCTCCTGCCTCAGCCTCCCAAATAGCTGGGATTACAGGCGCCTGCCACCACACCCAGCCATTTTTTGTATTTTTAGTAGATACGGGATTTCACCATGTTGGCAGGGATAGTCTCAAACTCCTGACCTCAGGTGATCCACCCGCCTTGGCCTCCAAAAGTGCTGGGATGATAGGTGTAAGCCACTGCACCCAGCCGACATGTTCTATTTCCTGCTTTATTCCCATGCAGTAATGAGTGATGGGGTGTCTCTGGTGTACCAGACGCTGTGCTGGTGCATAGGGAGGAGTGGAGAATTATTTTGGCCTCCACCGGCCTGAAGGCTGTGTTTGGGGGTAGAAGAAAGCACATAACTCACTTATATCAGCCAGGCCTTAGCAGAGGCTATGGTTTGTCTCGGTGTCTCCACCCAAACCTAGTCTCTAATTGTAACTCCCACGTGTTGAGGGAGGGACGTGATTGGATCATGAGGGAGGTTTTCCCCACTGTCTTCTTAGCATACTGAATGAGTTTTCAAGACACCTGCTGGTTTTATAAATGATTGACAGTTCTGTCTCCACCTGCACTCTCTTTGCTGCCACCTTCTGAAGCAGGTGCCTGCTGCCCGTTCGCCTTCCAACAGGACTGTAAGTTTCCTGAGGCCTCCTCAGCCATGTGGATCTGTGAGTCAATGCGACCTCTTTCCTTTATCAATTACCCAGTCTCAGGCCAATCTTTATAGCAGTGTGACAATGGACTAATACTGCAGGCACAGAACAGAGACCCCCATCCCAGGAAGGAGATACGGAATGCCAGGGTGGGGTTCTGTGGGACATTGCAGTGGGATTTGCCATGAGGAAGGAAATCATGCCATTAGAAACAGACTTTGGGATCCACCAGGGCTTTGGGCCAATGGTGTAACTATTCTGAGTGGTTTTTTTTTTTTTTTTTTTTTTTTTTTGAGACAGAGTCTTGCTCTGTCACACAGGCTGGAGTACAGCAGTGGCGTGATCTCAGCTCACTGCAACCTCTGCCTCCCAGGTTCAAGTGATTATCCTGCCTCAGCCTCCCGAGTAGCTGGGACTACAGGTATGTGCCACCGCACCCGGCTAATTTTTGTATTTTTAGTAGAGACAGGGTTTCATCATATTGGCCAGGTTGGTCTCGAACTCCTGACCTCAGGTGATCTACCTGCCTCGGCCTCCTAAATTGCTGGGATTACAAGCATGAGCCACTGCGCCCAGCCTTTTTTTTTTTGAGATGGAGTTGTGCTCTTGTTGCCCAGGCTGGAGTACAGTGGCGCAATCTCGGCTCACTGCAACTTCTACCTCCCGGGTTCAAGACATTCTCTCACCTCAGCTTGTCAAGTAGCTGGGGTTACAGGCACCCGCCCCAATGCCTGGCTAATTTTTTGTATTTTTAGTAGAGACGGGGTTTCACCATGTTGGTCAGGCTGGTCTCGAACTCCCGACCTTAAGTGATCCGCCAGCCTCGGCCTCCCAAAGTGCTGGGATTACAGGTGTGAGCCGCCGCACGTGGCCCCGAGCATTCGGAAAGTCTGTGCATCCACCTGGCACACAGAGCCCAGTAACTGTCAGTGACCAATACCGCCTCACTCACACCAGGAACGGCCCCAAGCCATCGTACCCCCAAAATACACTCGGCTTGTCACCCCACAAACAGCCACCAGCCTTTCGCTGCAATAGGCTTGGCAGTCAATCATGCAAGATTAAGAGGTTGATGGTGCACACAGATGGGTAAAAATTCATCTCATAAGACAAGGATCCCAGAGGCTCAGTGAGACCTGCGTCCTCCGAACACCCCCAAGGTGATCACAGTCACATCCATCTCCTCTGCTGCCCCAGGTTCAGAGGAAACCAGCTCAGCCCACAATGTCCATCCTTCACTTGTCTGAGAGAGACGGCTCTGAGGCGGGTCCCACAAGATCCCTCAAAGGTCCCAGGACGATGGAGCCTTGGGTGGTTCTTTGGACCCCATCCATGCTGTGTTTTCTTCTCTTTCTCTTTCTCTTTCTTTCCTGTTCCCCATCTCCATCCATGCCCAGAATCTTTTTTTCTTTGTGTGTGTGTGTGTGTGTGTGTGTGTGTGTGTGTGTGTGTGTGTGATAGAGTTTCACTCTTGCTGCCCAGGCTAGGGTACAATGGCGCGATCTGGGATCACTGCAACCTCCGCCTCCTGGGTTCAAGGGATTCTCCTGCCTCAGCCTCCCGAATAGCTGGGATGACAGGCACGTGCCACCATGTCTGGTTAATTTTTCTATTTTTAGTAGAGACGGGGTTTCACCATGTTGACCAGGCTGGATGGTCTTGAACTCCTGAGCTCGTGATCCACCTGCCTCGACTTCCCAAAGTGCTGGGATTACAGGCGTGAGCCACTGTACCCGGCCCTTTTTTTTTTTCTTTTTGAGACTGAGTTTCGCTCTGTTGCCCAGGCTGGGGTGCAATGGCACGATCTTGGCTCACTGTAACCTCTGCCTCCCGGGTTCAAGCCATTCTCCTGCCTCAGCCTCCTGAGTAGCTGGGATTACAGGTGTGCGCCAGCACGCCCGACTAATTGTTGTATTTCTAGTTGAGACAGGGTTTCGCCATGTTGGTCAGGCTGGTCTCGAACTCCTGAGCTCGTGATCCACCTGCCTCGACCTCCGAAAGTACTGGGATTACAGTGTGAGCCACTGCACCCGGCCTTTTTTTTTTTTTCTTTTTGAGACTAAGTTTCGCTCTGTCACCCAGGCTGGGGTGCAATGGCACGATCTCGGCTCACTGCAACCTCTGCCTCCTGGGTTCAAGCCATTCTCCTGCCTCAGCCTCCTGAGTAGCTGGGATTACAGGTGTGTGCCAGCACGCCTGACTAATTGCTGTATTTTTAGTAGAGACAGGGTTTCACCATGTGGGTCAGGCTGTTCTCGAACTCCTGACCTCAGGTGATCTGCCCGCCTTGGCCTCCCAAAGTGCTGGGATTACAGGCGTGAGCCACCGCACCTGCCCTTTTTTTTTGTTTTCTTTTTGAGACTAAGTTTCACTCTGTTGCCCAGGCTGGAGTGCAATGGCACGATCTCAGCTTACTGCAGACCCCACCTCCTGGGTTCAAGTGATTCTCCTGCCTCCTAAGTAGCTGGGATTACAGGGGCCCACCACCACGCCCGACTAATTGTTGTATTTTTAGTAGAGACAGGGTTTCACCATGTTGGTCAGGCCGGTCTCGAACTCCTGACCTCAAGTGATCTGCCCGCCTCGGCCTCCCAAAGTGCTGGGTTTACAGGTGTGAGCCACCGTGCCTGGCCTATGCCCAGGATTTTGCTTAGGACGTGTTGCAGGAACAACTGAGCCTACAGCCCTCCAGATCCTAATCTTTCTCACATCTACAAAGACCCTACTTGCAAATGAGCTTCGTCTCCCACATTCAGGGGGTGAACCTACAATTATTTTGAAAAAGGGGTATGAGAAGCAGCATTAAACACACTCCCCATCCCTAAACCAATTGCTGCAAATAGACTAACATCTCCACACTTGGCCTGCACGGATATGCTTTGATTTTGGGTCTGGGATTCTATTCCTGGGGCTGTCTAGGCCACCCAGGCCTGGGTGAACACACCCCCCAAAAATTCAGGGCATACTCAGCCCTGAAACCTTGCGTACTCAGCAGAGAAGCTGGCACGATGGCTTGGCCCCCACCGCAGCCCCAGGTCGCCTTGTCTCTCTGTTCCTCGGGTGCGCACATTGGGAGGGCAGCTCCTAACAGCCAGGAACTTACGGGTCAACAGCAGGCTTTACAGGATCCCCTGGAAGCAGGCAGCCTCGTTTCCCAGGGCAGACGTGGGGGCCTGGCCGGGGCTGCTATTTCTGTCCCTCTCTTCCTCCAGGCCCCGATGGTTTTCCGTTCCTCTCTCAACATCAGGCCCTCAGCTCTCCCGGGACATGAACACATCCTGTTCCTGGTTTCCTTCAGAGAAACAGCCCCAAACAACCTTACGGCGGTCACTAAACCCACTGGGGTTCAGCTGGCATCCTCGGATCAGCTCAGATCGGCTCAGACACCTTCAAACACCATGTCAGAGAGATGAACATATTTTTCCCTGCAACCTGCAACGCGGACTCACAAGATACAACGCATGGCCCCACGAGATGCGGAAATGAACGTGACTTAACCACATCAGTCTGTACCACCCGGCCTGAGGGTCTGCAGCTACCCCATAGAGAGATCAAGCAGGTGGACAGCTACGCACAGCCGTCTCCCCAGAAACTAAGAGGGAATTCCTTCTGCCTGATGGGTTTTCAGCTGTGACACTGGTCTCCCTAGGCCTTCAGACTGGAACTCACACCCTCAGTTATCCTGGGTCTCAGGCCTTCAGGCTCACACTAGAACTCACACCCTCAGCTCTCCTGGGTCTCAGGCTTTCAAACTCAGACAGGAACTCACCACCTCAGCTCTCCCGGGTCTCAGAAATTCAGACTCACACTAGAACTCACACCCTCAGCTCTCCTGGGTCTCAGGCCTTCAGACTGGAGCTCACACTCTTGGCTCTCCTGGGTCTCAGGCCTTCAGACTCACACTGGAGCTCACACCCTCAGCCCTCCTGGGTCTCAGAAATTCAGACTCACACTAGAACTCACACCCTCAGCTCTCCTGGGTCTCAGGCCTTCAGACTGGAACTCACACCCTCAGCTCTCCTGGGTCTCAGGCCTTCAAACTCAGACAGGAACTCACACCCTCAGTTATCCTGGGTCTCAGGCCTTCAGACTCACACCAGAATTCACACCCTCTGCTCTCCTGGGTCTCAGGCCTTCAGACTCAGACAGGAACTCACCACCTCAGCTCTCCTGGGTCTCAGAAATTCAGACTCACACTAGAACTCACACCCTCAGCTCTCCTGGGTCTCAGGCCTTCAGACTGGAACTCACACCCTCAGCTCTCCTGGGTCTCAGGCCTTCAGACTCACACTGGAGCTCACACCCTCCACCCTCCTGGGTCTCAGGTCTTCAGACTCAGATGGGAAGTCATACCCTCCACTCTCCTAGGTAGAAATTCAGACTCAGACTGGAACTCACACCCTTGGCTCTTTCAGGTCTCCAGCTTTTCACACAGCAGACTGTGGGACAGCTCAATCTCCATAATGCTATGAGTCAGTTTCTTCCAAGAAGTCGCATATATTGTATAGTTGTTAAAATATATATATGTGTGTATTTATAAATAAGTAAATATGTATAGACTATATAAATATTTATAAATTCTATAAAAGAAATATATATGCATATGTCCTTATCTACCAAAAGATATATGTAATGAAGCACATATATTTACATGTATAAACCTTGCACACCCAGATAAAAATTTATCTCTTATGTACATATAAAAATATATTCTATTGATTCTTTTCCCTGGAGAACACCAATTCATGTAACGATATATCTTTTTTCAGGGTAGTAAACAATTTTATTTTTTAAAATTTTATGTTGCAAAATTATATTATGCACATTAAAAAATAATAAACTTGTCTTTAGGACATTAACCCTCAGAATTTTTCACCTGACTCACATACTTTTTTCTTTTAACTTGCTATTGGGTTAACTGATATTTAGCATTTACTCTGATAAAAGAAAAAACACATCAATCTATTACGAGAGAGTTTACACCTTTTGCTAAGTGTTCTCTTGGCTTGCACGTACTCTTGACCAAACAAAAAACAAACACCCTTGGCTCCATACTCTAAACCATTTTTGTAGCCTACGTTATGAGATAGTGAAAACCAACATGAATCTTTTTTTTTTTTTTTTTTTTGAGATGGAGTCTCGCTCTGTCACCGAGGCTGGAGTGCAGTGATGCGATCTCAGCTCACTGCAACCTCCACCTCCCAGGTTCAAGTGATTCTCCTGCCTCAGCCTCCTGAGTAGCTGGGACTACAGGTGCCCACCACCATGCCCGGCTAATTTTTGTATTTTTAGTAGAGATGGGGTTTCACCAGCCAACATGAATTTTTTTTTTTTTTTTTTGAGAGGGAGTCTCGCTCTGTTACCCAGGCTGGAGTGCAGTGGCGTGATCTTGGCTCACTGCAAGCTTTGTCCCCTGGGTTCAAGCAATTCTCCTACCTCAGCCTCCCGAGTAGCTGGGACTACAGGTGCCTGCCCCCACACCCAGCTAATTTTTGTATTTTTAGTAGAGACAGGGTCTCACCAGCTAACATGAATCTTTAAGATTGGAAGGACCCTTCAAACACCATGACGGAGCATTTCATAGTTTATCTTTAGACTTAGAGAAGGAAAAATAATAATAATAATTAGTCCCGTACTGCATTTCACATCTCTGAAAAATACTGTTTTAGCAGCTTCAGGCTTTTTAGTCATATAACCTACTACACTAATATCTACCTTGAAATATCGCTTATAACCAAATCAAGTATTACACACATACACTGGCGCTTTAGCACAAGGGCAAACTTTAGAAACAAATGATTTTGGACCTTTAAAATTAGACCACAGGGCCGGGTGCAGTGGCTTACACCTGTAATCCCAGCACTTTGGGAGGCCGAGGCAGGCGGATTACCTGAGTTCAGGAGTTCAAGACCAGCCTGGCCAACACGGTGAAACCTCGTCTATATTAAAAATACAAAAATTAGCCAGGCGTGGTGGCGGGCGCCTGTAGTCCCAGCTACTCAGGAGGCTGAGGCAGAGAATCACTCGAACCCAGGAGGCGGAGGTTGCAGTGAGCTAGGATCGTGCCACTGCACTCCAGCCTGGGCAACAGAGCAAGAAAGACTCCATCTCAAAAAAATAAAAATAAAAATGAAAAAAGACTGCCGGATTTTCACTACCTGTTCTCTTGTTTGCTGCCAAGCCCAGGATAATAGCTGTTGCTTTCTGGTGAGTCCTTTCCTTTGTTAATACAGGAGTTTTCACAGGCCAACCTGCTGAGTTCAGCCTAGGAGCTGAGCCCAACATCTGAGTTTCCTCAGCACAAAGTTTCAGAGGTGTCCTAGTGACTTCCAGCTTGGAACGATGGCAGCAGTGGTGTTCTCTGGACTTTGAAGTCTCCTTCCTTTTCTTTTTTTTTTTTTTTTTGAGACGGAGTCTCACTCTGTCACCCAGACTGGAGTTCAGTGGTATGATCTCGGCTCACTGCAACCTCCGCCTCCCGGGTTCAAGTGATTCCCCTGCCTCAGCCTCCGCAGTACCCGAGATTACATGTGTCTGCCACAACACCTGGCTAATTTTTGTATTTTTAGTAGAGACGGGGTTTCACCATATTGGCCAGGCTGGTCCCGAACTCCTGACCTTGTGATCTGCCCGCATGGCCTCCCAAAGTGCTGGGATTACAGGTGTGAGCCATTGTGCCCGGCTGCCTCCTGCCCTTTCTATGGGGAGAGAAGAGGCACGGATCCCACAAAACCCAGCAGCACCAATGAGCCAGCTGCTGACCACCCCGACATCTGCAACTGGATCTCCTCTTTCTGCCTCTCCCAACACAGTCCAGGGTTACGTATCTTAGAGACAGTGGATCTGGGCCTCGCAGCCCAAGCCCTCCTGGTCATACTCCCCCAGGTCTCACTGCAGCCTGGACCCCAAATGTCCGCCTGCAAGCTTGTAGCCAGAGAGCTCTGCTGAGACCGTCAGCTGCAACCATAACCCAGTCTTGTCTGCTTCTCAATGCACCTCGCTCTTCTGTCTGAATGTCCAGCCCGTGACCACTGCAAGCCATAAGCTTCGTGTCTTTCTGATGGGAGCTGTCCCATCTGTGCACAGCTTTGCAAGGTGAAACTACATAATTCCATTATGTAATTACATGATTTCAAGGTGAAAGGACATTACTTCGTTCTTTTTCACTGCTGCGTACTATTCCATGTATCTATGTACCCCATTTTCTTATTTATTTATTTATTTATTTATTTATTTATTTATTTATTTATTTTTGGACAGAGTTTCACTCTTGTTGCCCAGGCTGGAGTGCGATGACACAATCTCAGCTCACTGCAACCTCCACCTCCCGGATCCAAGTGATTCTCCTGCCTCAGCCTCCCTAGTAGCTCGGATTACAGGCACCCGCCACCACGCCTGTAGTCCCAGCACTTTGGGGGACCAAGGTGGGTGGATAACCTGAGGTCAGGAGTTTGAGACCAGCCTGGCCAACATGGCAAAATCCCGTCTCTACTAAAAATACAAAAAAATTAGCCAGGTGTGGTGGCAGACACATGTAATCTCCTGTCATCCCAGCTACTCAGGAGGCTGAGGCAGGAGAATTGCTTGAACCCAGGAGGCGGGGGTGGCAGTGAGCTGAGATCACACCACTGCACTCCACCCTGGGTGACAGTGTGAGACTCCATCTCAATAATAATAATAATAATAGTAATAATACTACTATTAATACATAATAGTATAATAGTACTAATAATAATACATAAGTGCTGGGATTACAGGCCATCCCCCTACTCCATGGTTCATCCTCACAGCAAGCTGAAGAAGGTGTCCAAATATTCCTACAACCTCCACTTATTTGAGCAACACTTGGGCAGAGAGAAGATCACCGCTTTCGCCGTGAAGAGCCCATTTTCAAAGGACTTGCTTCCAAATGCCACGTGACCCTGAGTCTGCCTTGGGACAGGTGTTTCACTTCTGTCTGATTAGCAAAGATAATCAATTCTCATGATTCCATCCATCCAGTGCAGTGGCTCATGTCTGTCATCCCAGAGCTTTGGGAGGCCAAGGCAGGAGGATGGCTTGAGCCCGGGAGGTCAAGACCAGCCAGGACAACACAGAGGATCCCATTTCTACAAAAAAAAAAAATTTTTTTTTTTTTTTGAGACAGAGTCTCGCTCTGTCAGCCAGGCTGGAGGTCAGTGGCGTGATCTCAGCTCACTGCAAGCTCCGCCTCCCAGGTTCACACCATTCTCCTGCCTCAGCCTCCCAAGTAGCTGGGACTACAGGTGCCCGCCACCACGCCCGGCTAATTTTTTGTATTTTTTAGTAGAGACAGGGTTTCACTGTGTTAGCCAGGATGGTCTCGATCTCCTGACCTCATGATCCACCCGCCTCGGCCTCCCAAAATGCTGAGATTACAGGCATAAGCCATTACACCCGGACTCTACAAAAAAATTTTTAAAAAAAATTAGCCAGGTGTGGCCGGGCAAGATGGCTCACACCTGTAATCCCAGCACTTTGGGAGGCCGAGGCAGGTGGATCACCTGAGGTCAGGAGTTCAAGACCAGCCTGATCAACATGGTGAAACCCCGTGTCTACTAAAAATTAAAAAAATTAGCTGGGCGTGGTAGCGCATGCCTGTAATCCCAGCTACTCCAGAGGCTGAGACAGGAGAATGGCTAGAACCCTGGAGACAGAGGTTGCAGTGAGCCAAGATTGTGCCACTGTACTCCAGCCTGGGCAACAGAGTGAGACTCTGTCTCAAAAAAAAAAAAAAATTAGCCAGGTGTGGCAGAGTATGCTCCCATAGTCCCAGCTACTTAGGAGGCTGAGGAAGGAGGATCGCTTGAGGCCAGGAGTTGGAGGCTACAGTGAATTATGATCGCACCACTGCACTCCAGCCTGAGTGAGACAGACTGAATAAAGAAAGAAATGCAAATTATTCTCGACTTCTATATCTGTGAATTCCTCCACACACTAACATTTATTTGGAACCCCAAAACCAAGACTCATGACGATTTTGCAAACGTTCAAAAACAGATACACAGTGGTGAAAAATGGGGGCCTTCCAGGATCATCCTTTTGGGGGTATACTGAGTGCCAGGTATTTTTACATTTTTGTGCATTTTGTTGGCGATTTCTGTTTCAAATGCCCCAGA
The DNA here is from genome assembly GCF_028858775.2 of Pan troglodytes. Classification (NCBI taxonomy): domain Eukaryota; kingdom Metazoa; phylum Chordata; class Mammalia; order Primates; family Hominidae; genus Pan; species Pan troglodytes. Next base: position 34,573,455 of record NC_072422.2, read on the forward strand.
AGCTGCAAAGCTGCCTAGCATCCCTAAGCCCATGAAGACTGCAGTGCGTCTTATGGAGAAAATAGGTGTGTTAGAGACGCTTTGCCCAGGCATGAGTTATAACGCCGTTGCCTGTGAGTTCAACGTGGCTGCGTCCACAATATCGACTCCATACGGCTTTTTAAACAGAAACACACGTAAAATAAGGTTATGTACGGATCTGCTGTGAAAAATTTGGGGACCAGAGGTACAAAAGATACAGGCGTCTAAGTGTGGACTTTTTGCAGGACGGTTTGTATTTGTTAACTCAGCGTTTGCTCCAACTTTATGGAGCACGTGTACCATGAAGAAGGAGGGACCACTGCAATCCTGAAGACAAACACTTCACAAACTGATGAATAGACTCTGCCTTTGATTTTCTTTCCTTTTTCTTTTCTTTTTTTTTTTTTTTTTTTTTTGTGACAGAGTCTCTGACGCCCAGGCTGGAGTGCAGTGGCATGATCTCGGCTCACTGCAATCTCTGCCTCCCGGGTTCAAGCAATTCTCCTGCCTCAGCGTTCCGAGTAGCTGAGACTACAGGCATATGCCACCACGCCTGGTTAATTTTTGTATTTTTAGTAGAGACTGCAACCTCCACTTCCCGGGTTCAAGCGATTCTCCTTAGCCTCTCGAGTAGCTGAGATTACAGGTGTCTGTGACCATACCCGGCTAATTTTTGTATTTTTAGTAGAGACACGATTTCACCATGTTGGCCAGGCTGGTCTTGAACTCCTGACCTCAGGTGATCCGCTCACCTCGGCCTCCCAAAGTCCTGGGATTATAGGCATGAGCCACCGTGCCCGGCCTTTACTTTATTTTAGATTCCGGGGGTACATGTGCAGGTTTGTTACAAGGGTATCTTGTGTGATGCTGAGATTTTGGGTATGAATGATCTCATGACCTAGCTACTGAGCTTAGCACCCAGTAGGTAGTTTTTCAGCCGTTCATCTGCCTCCCTCCCCACTCTAGGAGTCTGTAACGCCTCTTCTTCCCATCTTTTTTTTTTTTTTTGAGACACAGTTTTCACTCTTGTTGCCCAGGCTGGAGTGCAGTGGTGCGATCTTGGCTCACTGCAACCTCCACCTCCAGGGTTCAAGCGATTCTCCTGCCTCAGCCTCCCGAGTAGCTGGGATTACAGGCATGCGTCACCATGCTCGAGTAATTTTTGTACCTTTAGTAGAGACTGCAACCTCCTCTTCCCGGGTTCAAGCGATTCTCCTGCCTCAGCCTCCCGAGTAGCTGAGATTACAGGTGTCTGTGACCATGCCCAGCTAATTTTTGTGTTTTTAGTACAGACAGGGTTTCATCATGTTGGCCAGGCTGGTCTCAAACTCCTCACCTCAGGTGATCCACCCACCTCGGCCTCCCACAGTGCTGGGATTACAGGCATGAGCCACCACGCCTGGCCTGTTGTTCCCATCTTTATGTCCATGAGTACCCTGTGTTTACCTCCTGCTTATAAGTGAGAACATGCGGTATTTGGCTTTCGGTCTCTGTATTAACTTACTTTGGGGAATGGCCTCCGGCTGGATCCAAGTTGCTGCAAAGGACATGATTTCATTCTTTTTCACAGCTTTGTACTATTCCATGGTGTCTATGTACCCCATTTTATTATTTTTTTATTTTTATTTGTTTATTTATTTATTTTTTGAGACAGAGTTTCGCTCTTGTTGCCCAGGCTGGAGTGCAGCGGCACGATCTCGGCTCACTGCAACCTCCGCCTCCCGGGTTCAAGAGATCCTCCTGACTCAGTCTCCCAAATAGCTGGGATTACAGGTGTCTGCCACCACGCCAAGATTATTTTTTCTATTTTTAGTAGAGAGGGGGTTTCTCCATGTTGACCAGTCTGGTCTCGAACTCCTGACCTCAGGTGATCCACCTGCCTCGGCCTCCCAGACTGCTGGGATTACAGGCATGAGCCTCTGCACCCACTGGTCACGTACCCTATTTTCTTTATCCGATGCGTGGTGGATAAGCACCTGGGTTGACTCTGTGTCTTTGCTATCGTGAATAGTGCTGTGATGAACTGTGAGTGTGGGTGTCCTTTTACAGAACGATTTCCTTAATAAGGTGTTTTCAAACAGAAACACACATAATATAAAGCTACTTATTGATCTGTTGAAGAAAACACTGTGACCAGGGGCCTGAAGGATTTTTTTGATTTTTTTTTTTTTTTTTTTTTTGAGACAGGGTCTCTCTCTGTTGCCCAGGCTGGAGTGCAGTGGCATGATCTCGGCTCTCTGCAACCTCTGCCTCTCTGGTTCAAGTCATTCTCTTGCCTCAGCCTCCCCAGTAGCTGGAACTACAGGCCCCCACCATCACACCCAGCTAATTTTTGTATTTTTAGTAGAGACAGGGTTTCGCCATGTTGGCCAGGCTAGTCTCAAACTCCTGACCTCAAGTGATCCACCCACCTTGGCCTCCCAAAGTGCTGGGATTATAGGCGTGAGCCACCAGGCCTGGCCTTTTTTTTTTTTTTTTTTTTTTTTTTTGAGACAGTCTCACTTTGTCACCCAGGCTGGGGTACAATGGCCCAATCTGGGCTCACTGCCACCTCCACCTCCCAGGTTCACATGCTTCTCCTGCCTCAGCCTCCCCAGTAGCTGGGATTACAGGCGTCCACCACCACGCCTAGCTAATTTTTGTATTTTTAAGGGACAGGTTTCGCTACGTTGGCCAGGCTGGTCTCGAACTCCTGACCTCAAGCGATCTGGCCCACCTTGGCCCCTCAAAGTGCTGGGAATACAGGTGTGAGCCACCAGGCCTCGACTTTTTTTTTTTTTTTTTTTGAGACAGTCTCACTCTGTCACCCAGGCTGGAGTGCAGTGGCTCGATCTTGACTCACTGCAGCCTCCGCCTGCCGGGTTCAAGCGATTCTCCTGCCTCAGCCTCCCCAGTAGCTAGGATTACAGGCATCCACCACCACGCCCAGCTAATTTTTGTATTTTTAGTAGGGACGGGATTTCGCTATGTTGGCCAGCCTGGTCTCGAACTCCTGACCTCAAGTGATCCACCCGCCTTGGCCTCCCAAAGTGCTGGGATTATAGGCGTGAGCCAGCAGGCCTGGCCTTTTTGTTTGTTTGTTTGCTTGTTTGTTTTTTGGGACAGTCTCACTGTCACCCAGACTGGAGTGCAATGGCCTGATCTTCGCTCACTGCAACCTCCACCTCCCAGGTTCAAGCGACTCTCCTGCCTCAGCCTCCCCAGTAGCTGGGATTACAGGTGTCCACCACCACGCCCAGCTAATTTTTGTATTTTTAGTAGGGACGGGATTTCGCCATGTTGGCCAGGCTGGTCTCGAACTCCTGACGTCAAGTGATCCACCCGCCTTGGCCTCCCAAAGTGCTGGGATTATAGGCGTGAGCCAGCAGGCCTGGCCTTTTTGTTTGTTTGTTTGCTTGTTTGTTTTTTGGGACAGTCTCACTGTCACCCAGACTGGAGTGCAATGGCCTGATCTTCGCTCACTGCAACCTCCACCTCCCAGGTTCAAGCGACTCTCCTGCCTCAGCCTCCCCAGTAGCTGGGATTACAGGTGTCCACCACCACGCCCAGCTAATTTTTGTATTTTTAGTAGGGACGGGATTTCGCCATGTTGGCCAGGCTGGTCTCGAACTCCTGACCTGAAGTGATCCACCCGCCTCGGCCTCCCAAAGTGCTGGGACGACAGGCGTGAGCCACCACACCCAGCCTGGCTTGAGGGATTGATTCTACCATGTCTTTTCCCTGAGTAGTGGTTCAATATTCACTCATTCTTTCTCAGTGACAGATCCTTCCCTCTCAACCTCCTCCCACGAGTGACAAGAACCAACCGTTGCTCCTCACAAGCAAGGATACCAGAGCTCGGAAACCTGGTTCTCTTTCCTGAAACTGGCCGATCCCCCATGGGATGTTGAGGATATGAGCCTGCAGCGCCCGTGACCCACTGTGAGAGCCGGAATGATCAGTGCCCAAGGTCTGTTCGCTTGTCACAGTCTCTGGCTGTGTACCAAGAGATGTCGCAATGAGCACAGCTTTAGAGTCTAAAAGGAAACGTGTTCTGTTCTTTCTTTGTTTTGTTTTGTTTTAATTTCAGAAGAAACAGGAATCGGTTCTGGGGCATGCCACGGCTCTTCACTGCTGCTTACAAAATTCAGAAAAATCATTGTCCCTCTTTTCCTCACTCTCAGGGTTGTCTTAAGAGTAGGGTCCCCTGCGAGCCAGTGATAGGGAGGTGGGCGGTTAACGGTGCTGCCCAGAGACACAGCGACGTTACTCCAGTGGGCTCAGCCCTGCACATGAGCGTTCAGACAGTTACAGAGGAAATTTCACAACACACTTCCTTTCCACCTAAGCCTGAGTCGCAACCGTGGTTGTGCGCTGGGAGGTGGAGTTTGCAGAATTTGCATTCGGAGACAGTCGTGCCAGCCGGTGGGCCACCCAGCGAAGCGGCCGCCTTTGCAAGGTTGCTGGACAGATGGAACTGGAAGGGCAGCCGTCTGCCGCCCACGAACACTTTCTCAAGCACTTTGAGTGGCCACGGCTTGCAAGCTGGTGGCTGGCCCCCTGAGTCCCGGGCTCTGAGGCACGGCCGTCGACTTGAGCGTTGCATCCTGTTACCTGGAGACCCTCTGAGCTCTCACCTGCTACTTCTGCCGCTGCTTCTGCACAGGTGAGCCGCCGAGCTGGACTTTTATTCTTGTCCTGCACTGTCAAGGGAGAAGACAGGGTCGCTGGGAGGGTCCCTGTACGGTGAGAACACGGGGGAAGACGGTGCAAACTCCATGAGGCATGTTCCCCTCACGCTAGAGCAGACCAGGAGTGCAAATTTCCTGGGAGGAAGACTTTGCACAGCCGCTTCGTCACTGAACTTTGGGAGGCTGAGGCGGGCGGATCACGAGGTCAGGAGTTCGAGACCATCCTGGCTAACGTGGTGAAACCCCGTCTCTACTAAAAATACAAAAAATTAGCTGGGCTTGGTGGTGGGCGCCTGCAGTCCCAGCTACTTGGGAGGCTGAGGCAGGAGAATGGCATGATCCCGGGAGGTGAAGATTGCAGTGAGCGGAGATCACGCCACTGCACTCCAGCCTGGGCGACAGAGCGAGACTCTGTTTAGAAAAAAAAACAACAAAAAAAAAAACTCATTCCATGAAATGCGCCTCTCTTGAGGTTAACCTTAGAGAGGGTAAGCAGCTGCGGCTGCTGCACGTAACCCATTTACGCCCAAGGTTGCAGTTTTTTGAATGTTTGCAATGAGACCTTGGGGATGACCTTGAGCCGTGGGATATAAATAACTCCCAAATGCTTAGCGTTCCAATAATGGAAGAGTAGGCATAAATTAAATGGGTTTTAAAGCCCTGTGGGTGCCTGGATGAGCACGGTGGCCCCTCGTCACCCCCTCGGTGCCAGGGAGACCCCAGACCCGGGTCTCACGGCCACCTCAGACCTCATTTGTACAGGTCCGCTTAGAAACCCCAATTCCTTGGGTCTTGTCAGGTCTGTCCCCTAAAAAGCTGAGAAAAGGCAGAGGGAGCTGCTCTGGGAATTTCAGGCCACACACACGGGGCCTGCTGTGGCGCTTTAGGTCCCATTTCTATAAAGGGGAACCATGGTCACGTGGCTCTGTTCCCAAAAAGAAAAGGGTGTGTGTGTGTGTGTGTGTGTGTGTGTGTGTGTGTGTGTGTGGTTGTTTCTTCCCATGTTGTTATCTTTACGTAACGTGGATGAGAAGTCTGAAGCGCGAGAGCCCTAAGTGAAAACCGCTGAGGAGCTGAAGCCCGTGGGGAAGCAGGTGCACCTGACTGCGCCGTTCAATCCCTCCTTCCCGTTCCGTTCCTCCTTGCATAGCCCACTTGACTTTGGCAAGCAGCGCCAGATAGTAGCATATTTTGTGTTTACGGTGGTGACAGACGCCTGTAATCCCAGCACTTTGGGAGGCCGAGGTGGGTGGATCACTTGAGGTCAGGGGTTTGAGACCAGCCTGGCCAATATAGTGAAACCCCGTCTCTACTAAAAATACCAAAATTAGCCGAGTGTGGCGGCGGGCACCTGTCATCCCAGTTACTCGGCACGCTAAGGCAGCAGAATCACTTGAACACAGGAGGCGGAGGTTGCGGTGAGCCAAGATCGCGCCACTGCACTCCAGTTTGGGTGACAGAGTGAGACTCTGTCTCAAAAAAAAAAAAAAAAAAAAAAAAAAGGAATTATCCCACATTGGAAAAACAGTACTTTCATTTAGGCACTGCCAGACAGGTGCCAGCGTCCTACGTGCACCAGGATGCTGCCCCCTTTCCCAAATATTGGCGTCCCCCACCCCCCAGGGGGACAATTAGGTCAGAGGCTGAGAGAGGCGTGCATGGGACGTACGGGACAGTGGGTAACCCTGTGTTTGTAAAAGCACATGCTTTTCAGATGCCTTCTGCCAGGTCCCCGCCTGGCTGCACCATTCAGACTGACCAACCTTGGGGTGGGTGGGAGAGGTGAGGTCCCCTTGGAGAACCACAGAGACGCTCCCTCCCTCCAACCCTACCCACACTGCAGTTCTGAGTTTGTCACTTAAAGCTCCAGGGAAGAAGCGATGGCTTAGGATTAACAACAGCAGAGTAGCTGTTGCCAGTGGTGCATACGCACAGCCCTGGGCTTGGAGAGGCCCTTTCCCGGGCAGATGGCCCCCTCTCGTCTGAGTCTCTCTCCTGCAGCCCTCTCCTTCAGCCCTGCCTCTCCATCAGCACCTCCTCCTTGGCTGTGTCTGGGCATGGTCCCCAACCTCCCTCCCCCAGCCCCTCTTCTGTCCCTAGAGGCAGTGGGGTGGGCGGGGCAGGGTCCAGGGATTCCAGTGTCCACCTGGAACCCTGCTCTTCCTCTCTCGGGTTAGGAGATTCTGCACGGCCCCTGGGAGACACACAACACCCTGCCTACACCTGTTAAGGTACGGAGAGGGCGTGGGCGGGATGGGTGCCCCCAGGATCACCCCCAAGGACCAGACTGAGCTCAGGGGACTCCAGGGAGGGTTCTGCGGTTCACAACGTCGCTCCCTAGGGATGCAGTATCTGTGTTCATTTAGGATAAAGCAACAGATACACCTGTGTGTGTGTGTATATATATTACATATATAATTATATGAATAATTATATATAAATAATATATAATATATAAATAGTAAGTATATGAATATATAATATATGTAAATATATAATATATTATCTATAAATATATAATATATGTAAATATATTATCTATAAATATATAATATATGTAAATATATTATCTATAAATATATAATATATGTAAATATATTATCTATAAATATATAATATATGTAAATATATTATCTATAAATATATATATGTAAATATATTATCTATAAATATATATTATATGTAAATATATAATATATGTAAATATATTATATGTAAATATATAATATATGTAAATATATTATATGTAAATATATAATATATGTAAATATATTATATATAAATATATAATATATGTAAATATATTATATATAAATATATAATATATGTAAATATATTATATATAAATATATAATATATGTAAATATATTATATATAAATATATAATATATGTAAATATATTATATATAAATATATAATATATGTAAATATATTATATATAAATAATATACAAATATATATGTAAATAATAAATAGATAAGTATATAATATATGTAAATATGTAATATAAATAATATATAAATATATAGTATATTTAAGTTATAAATATATAACTATGTAATATGTAAATAATAAATAATATATGAATACATAATATATTTAAATAATACATATATAAGTATATAATATATAAATAATAAATAACATATAAATACATAATATATTTAAATAATAAATATAAGTATATAATATATAAATAATAAATAATATATGAATATATAATATATTTAAATAATGAATATATAAGTATATAATATATAAATAATAAATAATACATAAATATATAATATATTTAAATAATAAATATGTAAATAATAAATATGTAAATAATAATATATAAATATATAATATATTTAAATAATAAATATATAAGTATATAATATATAAATAATAAATAAAATATAAATATACAATACATTTAAATAATAAATATATAAGTATATAAGATATAAAGAATAAATAATATATAAATATACAATATATTTAAATAATAAATATATAAATATATAATATATAAATAATAAAAAATACATAAATATATGTTTAAATAATAAATATGTAAATATATAATATATGAATATATATATTATTTTTGGCAATCTCTTTTATTTGCCTCAAGAAAGCACACTCCTCAGAAGATTTTTTCAGAAGCTGATGTGTGTTTTTGTTGGTTTGTTTTACACTTTTTACTTCCATAGGTTTTGGGGAAACAGGTGCCATTTGGTTACACGAGTAAGTTCTTTAGTGGTGATGTGTGAGATTTCAGGGTATCCATCACCCAAGCAGTATACACTGAACCCAGTTTGTGGCCTTTTATCCCTCATCCTCTCCCCAGTCTTTGCCCTGGAGTTCCCAAAGTCCTTTGTGTCATTCCTTTTTTTTTCTTTTTTCTTTCTTTCTTTTTTTTTTTTTTGAGACGGAGTTTCACTCTGTTGCCCAGGCTGGAGAGCAGTGGCGCGATCTCGGCTCACTGCAAGCTCCTCCTCCCGGATTCAAGCGATTCTCCTGCCTCAGCCTCCTCCTGAGTAACTGGGATTACAAGCATGTGCCACCACACCCGGTTAATTTTTGTATTTTTAGTAGAGACGGGGTTTCACCATATTGGCCAGGCTGGTCTCAAACTCCTGACCTTGTGATCTGCCCACCTCGACCTCCCAAAGTGCTGGGATGACAGGTGTGAGCCACCGCGTCCGGCCATTGTGGCATTCTTATGCCTTTGCATCCTCATAGCTTAGCTCTCACTTATGAGTGAGAACATACGATGTTTGGTTTTCCATTCCTGAGTTACTTCACTTAGAATAATAGTCTCCAATCTCATCCAGGTCACTGCAAATGCTATTCTTTTTCATGACTGAGTAGTATTCCATCATAAGTATATGTATATATGTATATACATCATATACATATATACATATATGTGTATATATACACATCATATACATATATACATATATGTGTATATATACACATCATATACATATATACATATATGTGTATATATACACATCATATACATATGTGTATATATGTGTGTGTGTATATATGGCACACATACATATGACGTGTGTGTGTGTGTGTGTGTGTGTCAGTGCCGGCATTTATATATATAAATACACCACAGTTTCTTTATCCACCTGTTGATTGATGGGCATTTGGGTTGGTTCCACATTTTTGCAATTGCAAATTGTGCTGCTATAAACATGCCTGTGCAAGTATCTTTTTCGTATAATGAGTTACTTTCCTCTAAGTATCTTTTTCATATAATGAGTTACTTTCCTCTACCTAGATACCCAGCAGTGGGATTGCTGGATCAAATGGTAGTTCTACATTTAGCTCTTTAAGGACTCTCCACACTGTCTTCTATAGTGGCTGTACTAGTTTACGTTCCCACCAACAGTGCAGACATGTTCCCTGTTCGCTACATCCACACTAGCATTTGCTATTTCTTGATGTTTTGATTATGGCCATTCTTGCAGGAGTGAGGTGGTGTCGCATTCTGCTTTTGATTTGCATTTCCCTGATCATTCGTGATGTTGAGCGTGTTTTCATGCCGCTGAGCCGGGCTGGGACCTTGAGGGCTGCGTTGATGCTTTTGTGCAGATTGCCCTGCTCCAGGGGAAAGGTGCTGGTGCCCTGAGCAGAGGGACGTTGTGGAAGCAGGATGTGTGGTTTTCTAGCCAAGAAGGTCTTCATGGGAGGGAGGAGTCCCATGAGACTCTCCATGGCTGGGCAGGGAGTGGCACAGACAGAAGCAGGTAGCAGGTGCCAGGCTGTGTTCGTTTCGGATGATGAGTTGGTGGAATGGCAATGTGCTGTCCAGGCTCCTCAGGAGTTCATGAGCTGGGGGTGGGCTGAGCATGCTAACTCCTCGGGCTGGGCACAGTCAGGCTGGGAGGGGACCTGGACATTGTTTACGGGGGGACTCTGTAAGCGGGGGGACTCTGTAAGCAGGGGGACCCCTGATGGAGAGGGCATGCAGGAAGTAGGGCAAGGACAGATCTTGGGATAGAACCAATCATGAGACACAAAAGGCACAGGCTGTCTGCTGGAGCACTAGTGACATTTGGGGCGGGGGAATTCTCTGTGGTGGGGCCATCCTGGGGATGGTAGGGTGTAGAGCAGCGTCCCTGGGCTCCAGCCACAAGGTGCCAGGAGCACCCACAGTTGTGACAGTCAGAAATGTCTCCAGATATTACTCAATATCTCCAGGTAGCAAAATCACTTGCTCATCTATCAGTGTCTTAAAGATAGATGGGTGACAAATTAGACAGATAGATAGACAGACAGACAGACAGATAGACAGACAGACAGATAGATAGACAGACAGATAGATAGAATCGATAAATAGATACATAGAGTAGATAGATACATATATACATACATACATAAATTAGATAGGTAGATACATACATACATACATGGATAAATAGATTAGATAGATACATAGATACATGCATAGATTAGATAGATGATAGATTAAAGAGATATATAGATAGATGAAAGATAGATAGAATAGACACATGCATACATAGATATAGATAGATAATGGTGATGATAGATAGATAGATAATAGAGATAGATAGAAAAGATACATACATAAATTAGATAAATAGATATATACAGACATAGATTAGATAGATATATACATACATGGATAAATAGATTAGATAGATAGATAGATGCATAGATTAAATAGATGATAGATTAGAGAGATACATAGATAGATGAGAGATAGATAGGATAGATAGATACACACATACATATAGATAGATAATGGTGATGATAGAGAGATAGATAGATCAATCAGATAGATACATTGATAGAATAGATACATACATACGTACGTACATAAATTAGATACATATATACATACATACATACATACATAGATTAGATAGGTAGATACATACATATATACATGGATAAATAGATTAGATAGATAGATACATAGATACATACATAGATGCATTAATAGATTAGAGAGATAGATGATAGATTAGAGAGATACCTAGATAGATGAGCAATAGATAAGATAGATAGATAGATATGTACATACATATAGATGACAGATAGATAGATAGATAGATAGATAGATAGATAGATAATGGTGATGATAGATAGGTAATAGAGATAGACAGATACATACATAGATACATGGATACATAGATAGATAGATAGATAGATAGATAGATCCATACATACATACATACATACACACATAGATGCATAGATACATAGATACATGGATACATAGATGGATGACAGAGAGAGAGAGAGAGGAGAGATTCTCTATACTAAAAGCAGGATCTTTCCACATCAACACTATAGACATTTGGGGCCGGGTGATTCTCTGTGGTGGGGCCATCCTGTGCAGTGTAAGGTATTGAGAAGCATCCCCGGGATCCACCCACCAGATGCCAGGAGCACCCCCACAGTTGCGACAACCAGAACTGTCCTCAGACATTACCCAGTGTCCCGTGATGAGAAAAATCACCCCTAGTTGAAACCACCGTCAAATGGTAGGCAGATTAATGATAGAGATGAGAGATAAATGCTAGAAAGGTATAGATAGATGACAGACAGAGAAGATTAATAAATAAATAGATACAGGTGCCAGATAGAGAGCTAGATATGATAGATAGATAAATTGATAAATGATAGATATGATAGATAGATATAGATGGATAGATAGTCACTAACAGAGACTCTCATTCTCAGGCAGGGTGTCAGCCTCAGCACTGCTGCCATGTAGGGCTGGAGGATTCTCTATGTTGAGCCTATCCTGTGCACTGCAGGGCACTGAGCATCTTCCCAGGCTCCACCCACCACACCCCAGGAGTACCCCCTCCACTTGTGACACCCCAAACTGCCCAAGATATAGACAAGCATCCCCACTGGAACAGAATCTCCTGCAATTCTGAACCACAGGGTGAGAGGTAGGCAAGATAAGACAAGATGATCCTTCCAGAGACCTGGAAGGAGAAGCAAGATCATGTCCCATCCCCCAGGTTTCAGGGAGAGAATGGGCTGGGTCAAGGGACTCTGGATCACTTCCTTCCATTTCTCCATCTCCCAATGTGCTGTATGCATGCTCTTGTTACTATAATAAAGTAAGTAGAATTGAAGAGACTCTGCCGTTACAAGCCACACATGTGTAGATTAAGCAGATATTCCCTGCGCAGGTCAGGTCTCAGGGGAAATGGAGGATTTATTCTCCACCTTTCCAAGACCAAGGGCCCCGCTGTGTGTACATGTTATTCTCATCAAACATGCTTACCTGCCCGAGGACTAAATGCTGGCTTCCACATGTGACATTTTTACTTGCAAAACTGGATCAATGGGGAGCGTCATTTATACTGTCCCATGCAACAAAGGGAACTGAAAAAGTGCAGGAATGAGGAGACTCAAATCCACACGCATTCAGAGACTCAAATCCACACTCAAAGAGACTCAAATCCAACTCATTCAAAGAGACTCAAGTCCACACTCATTCAAAGAGACTCAAATCCACACTCATTCAAAGAGACTCAAACCCACACGCATTCAAAGAGACTCAAATCCATACTCAAACAGATTCAAGTCCACTCATTCAGAGACTCAAACCTACACGAATTCAAAGAGACTCAAATCCACACTCATTCAAAGAGACTCGAGTCCACAATCATTCAAAGAGGCTCAAACCCATACGCATTCAAAGAGACTCAAATCCACACTCATTCAAAGAAACTCAAATCCACACTCATTCAAAGAGACTCAAATCCACACTCAATCCAAAGACCAGAGCCAGCCTCTTGGAAGCGCTTGCTCCTCTGGGCTTCCCTGGGACGTTTAAAGTGGTTTTGAAGATGTCGTGTGAGGATGAATGCAAGACTTTGAGTTCACACGGTGCTGACTGGCAGCGCCTGCTGCTCAGAGCTGTGATGGCCTCCTCAAGGGGCAGTTGTGCAGCAGTAGCTCTGATGGAATCTCCAGGAACGCACTCTCCAGCAAGGAGCCCTGTTATATGCATACCTGCATGAGCCTGTCAGCCAGTGGTTGAAATGGGCATGTTGCAGACAGCCTCTCTGTGAGATACAAGAGATGAAACCTGAGGCTCAGTGAAGCTGGAGGCTTCCCAGGCACTAGCTGCTCAGTGAAGGCGCTGTTGTCCATCTACAGTGTCCATATGTCCATCACAAGCTCTTGGCATGAACACAGGAAACTTCTAGGATACTCAGGCTCTTACCCTGGGGTTGGAGGCATTCTGTCTCCAGGTATTTATTTATCACTCATCTGTTCTGGGGGTGGAGGAGAATGAGACTACTCCTGCACTCAGGACAGGGACAGACCAGCAGGTGGCCACACGTGGAATAGAAACAGGAGATACCCCTTCAATCTCAGCCACAGGGAATGAATGAGCAGGGTCCCTGTAGGGGCTGTGACTTTGTAGATGAGAGACCAGAATAGATTACCATGGCCTCAGTACTGTTTGTTGGATGGTTGAATGGATAGTTGCATAAATAGATGGGTGAATGAATAAATGAATGAATGAGTGAATGAGTGGATTAGTACATTAGTGAGTGGATGGATGGATATGTAGAGAGGTGAATGAAGAGTGGAAGAATGGATGAATGGATGGATGGATGGATGGATGAATGGATAGATGAGTAAATGGATAAGGAATGAATGAGTGGATGAATGAATGAATGAAGGGATGATTGGATGGATGAATGAATGAGTAGATGAATGAATAAATGGATGGATGGATGAACAGATGGATAGATAGGTGGATGAATAAGGAATAAATGATTGAATGAATAGATACATGAATGGGTGAATGATAGTGGGTGTATTGATAAATGGGTGGATGACTGAA